>NC_142928.1:72914959-72972459 GCF_046866305.1 Octopus bimaculoides | reverse complement strand
TTCGCTAAATCAGTCATAAATTTTTATGATAAAAATATATATACTGGAAGACGAAATTAGCCAAACCATCGACCGTTTGAGCAGTCACTACTGACGAAGCCTATGGAATAGACAAAAGTAGGCCTAATCTGGTGATTCTAGAGACAGTTATGTGTACTTACATTGCGCACTTCTTACAGCATGAAAAGATTTTTAAATCTTATTTCTAGCAATGTAGGTGCTTCGGCACCCTTAGTCATGTGTGTGTGTGTGAGAGAGAAAGAGAGAGTACGTACGTATGTGTGTATGTAATCAATAAATAGATAAATAAGACTCCTTTTAATTTATGCTAAATAGAGAATTCTTCAAATGAATATGGTTTCAAGTGAAGATTTGTAGGAACTGAAGCATGTAATTCGAACACAATTTGACGAACCAGGCGAACATTTTAACATAAAATTCCACCAGTTTTGTTGATAGAAACCTAGTTTTTAATTATATTTAGAGTCTTATATTAAAGTTAGGAAACAAAACTGTTTAATAATTAACGTACGACGAACTAACTGTAATTAATCAATCAACCAATCAATTCTTTTATGTTGTTTCTGAAACATCTTGAAATTTTGCAACACATAATAAGGCGGATTCATTAAAACAATTAGCTGCAATAGAAATGTGCCACCTAAACTTCTACACCTCTCCTCGACTTTAATCAATACCATTCACTCACACACACACACACAAGTATGTCACACAAGCTCGAATATGCGCTAGAGGCTTTCAACCTCATTAAAAATCTTAGACTGTTCTAATGAAAATTAATCATCGAATAGAAAATCTCATTAAGTACTTTCGTATCACTCAATCATTTCAATTTTATAACAGAGATATTGTTTTTGATAACAAAAAACAAAATGGGTGTTGGAAAATGGGTAAATTGTTAATTATTGCTTTTCTTTGACTAGAAACATCATCACTTTTTGTCGAAAAAGGTAGTTTGTATGGTTAAATTAATCTATCCATAGTATATAACTGAACAACTATTACGTGGATCCTAGAGGGATAACCAGTAAAATCGACTCGAAATTAGAAAAAGTAACGAAGCTATTCCAATACGAGTCAGTTTTTTCCCCCCTCTATCTCAATTAGTAAAGTGAAGGAAACGATAAATGTTTCGTTACATTTTTGTAATTTCAGTAGGGAAATAAGGTAATGGTTTTCTTTCTGAAACAAGACACACATATATAACCAAAACATATTACTTTTTAGCAGTAATATTCAGCTAGAAAGTCCATGATGATAGAATCCACAAGTATTTTAACTAGTGATCGATGGATATATGGTTCATTTGCATTTATTATTGTCTGACTACCTCCATAACCAAAGATTTTTAATATCAATCTAACTACTTCAGGCTGTAGATAGCCACATTGAGATGCTTAACGCGAAGAGAACATTAGATTTAGCATTACTCTATCTAACACAAGTCTTTTTGTGATGGCTGCTTGTAGAGCAATGCCCTAGATATAGCATATAAAGCTGGAATCTTCAAGCAATGCTTCTACTATGCAAAGGATTATGAATATGCTGCTTTTTTCAGTAACACATTATTCTCAAAATCATCCATAATTAACGAACAAGATACTTGCAGTCTAATAATGGTAGTTGCATGGCTTCAATAAAAGTGCAGTCAGCGATCCATAAGGTAAACAATGATTTGTGGTTCCGTTGATCAATATATTTAACTGTTAACTAACCTATTTCACATAACTTTGAATATGTACCATAGGGTAGGAACGGTTACCATATAAGTAGCGAGGCACTTTAAATTTAGCGTGTACGTTGTTTTTTGCAGTTCTTATTTCAGTAACCCTTATTGGTATTGATTAAAGAGAATGGGGTTTTGCCAGGTCGAATTGCCCTAAATATAAACGGAAATGTCTACCTTCACAGGAGAACGTTCCATTTCAATCTTGCACGCCTCAGGAGAAAAACCAAGACCAAGTCAACCTTGATCAGAGATCTCCTACTTGTAGATGACGCAGCACAGGTTGCTCAAAACGAGCTGATACTACAGACAATGATGGAGCACTTTTCACAAGCCTGCAAAAGCATTTTCTCTTGTAATCAGCGTGAAGAAGCCATCGTTCACAGCTCAAGTTAACATCATGCTGGACAACAAGCTTCAGGAGGTTGTAAAGAAATTCTGCTATCTCGGGTCCACAATGACTTCGACGACCTCCCTAGACTATGAAATATGAGTCAGGATACGAAAATCTGCTACAGCCTTTGGTAGACGCGGCAAAAGAGCATGGAAAAACAAGATGCTCACAGTGGAACCCAGCATTTATGAAGCATGCATACTGAGCACTCTCCTCTTTGGATCAGAGATCTGGGCCCTATACACCAGAAAAGAGAAGTAAGTCAATGACTTTCATCTGAGATGCTTGCACAAGATCTTTGGCATCACCTGGCGAAATAAGAAAGTAACCAACACAGAAGTCTTGAAACAAGCAGCATTTCGGAGCATGATAGCTATTCTGTGCAAAAGGAGACTGATATAGCTTGGACTTGTGAAGCGGATGGATGACAACAGAATTCCCAAGCAGTTGTTACATGGCGAGTTGGCTCAGGGTAGCAGACCCAAGACTGAAGTACACATGAAAGTGCCGCCTGATCAAGTGTCACATCGATGCAAAGACTTGGGGAAAATTAGCTGAAGACAGAACAGCATGAAAAACTTCAGTTGACAAAGGAGTCAAACAACTCGAGGAAGAAAACATCCTGGCACTCGAAACAACGCCAAAGAAAGAAAGGTAACATACCGCAGTCCTGCAGCACTTTCCTCACTTGCAAGTTTTGCAATATACTACATAGAACAGAGATAGGTCTAGCCCTCCCACATAGTAGCTCATATCAAAATCTTTGTTCAACTAATCCTTTCCAGCAATAAGAGAAAAACTAAGAGGAAAACTAAACAAGAGTAGGCAACAACTTAAGTATCATATAACATAACTATTATTTTTCATTTGTATGTTTGAGCTTAATATGTTTAATGTTACGGAAAGCAAAATATTATTTATTCTGAAATTTTATTCAAAGAAAATTTCCATTTGTAATCTAGAGAGTAATCTCTTAATTACATCGTTGCAAGATAGACGCGTCCAAAGTTCAGAATTCTCATGGATTCATCAGTGAAATTATTTATAAGATTAATTAGAATAACGTAGAACAAAAGACATTGCTATGAAGTCAACATTATAATCCATTCGAGATTACTAGTAGCTGGAATGAAAAATTAAATTTCAAATAAAATCCGAAAATAAACTCACTTATTCCTCATAGCACTTTTATGTTTCAAAAGAATAAACTGAACTAATCATACATATTCTTTGATGCTAGTAATAACTGAAGTGAATATTGTGGTGCCGTTATATAAAGTAAAGATAATTGTTTTAGATAAAGCATTTTCTCCGAGAAGACATCAGAAAAGAACTGCAAAAAAAAAAAAAAAAAAAAAATGGAAGTCTAGATTCTTGCATATTATTCACTGTACAATTAGTTTTCATTATGACTTCAAAAGTTGTATCTTTATTCACCCTTTGTCTTCTCATTCCACTTTTTGCATCAACCTTCTCGTTTTTTCTCGTGGTCTCTCATGTAATGAAATGAAAACATAAAGACGAAGAAAGAAAACGAACTGGGACAACTGAAGAAGGGTAATATTCTTTATGTTGCATGTCTCGTTTCTCTGTTTGCTTTTTTCGTTGTTCGGAAAAAAAGTTCGTTTTCTGTCTTCGTCTTTATGTTTCTCATTGTGTTTAACGCGTTTTGTGATGTCCTGTACCCATATATGCTTGTATGTATACATATAGATGTCAGTATGTATATATATGTATGGATATATGCATATAATTATATATTATTTATGTTATTATATGATCGAACGCCACGCATTGCCTCCAAGTAAGTTTTATCTATATATATACATACATACAGGCGCAGGAGTGGCTGGGTGGTAAGAAGCTTGCTATCCAACCACATGGTTCCAAGTTCAGTCCCACTGCGTAGCACCTTGGGCAAGTGTCTTCTACTGTAGCCTCGGGCCGACCAAAGCCTTGTGAGTAGATTTGGTAGACCGAAACGCATGTGTGTGTGTGGGGGGGGGGGTGCATGCGTGCGTGCGTGCGTGTGTGTGTATTTGTGTGTCTGTATTTGTCCCCCACTGACGCTTGACAACCGATGCTGGTGTGTTTACGTCCCCGTAACTTAGCAGTTCGGTAAAAGAATCCGATAGAAAAAGTATTATGCTTACAAAGAATAAGTCGTGGGGTCGATTTGTTCGACTAAAGGGTGTACTCCAGTATGGCCGCAGTAAGATTACTGAAACAAGTAAATGAATAAAGGAATGTATATATATATATATATATATATATATATATATATATAGCAATAAGAAAATGGAGGGGAATATGAGCTACTCATCAACTTTCAGACACTGTATTCCGTTGATTAATCTGTTTATTTTATAACTAAATTGACAAAAAACACAATATACAGACACTTATGACATACCATGTCATATCAACAATTAAGATTTCAAATTTAAAGGACTGCTAAATGTCCTTTAAATTTGAAATCTTAATTGTTGATATGACATGGTATGTCATAAGTATCTGTATATTGTGTTTTTTGTCAATTTAGTTATAAAATAAATAGATTAATCAACGGAATACAGTGTCTGAAAGTTGATGAGTAGCTCATATTCCCCTCCATTTTCTTATTGCTATATAAATTTAGGGTAAAATAACCCCCTTTTACCCGCACCCACTTATTGCACTTGGTATAACACGAGTGTAACACTAATTGGGTACCCTCCCAGCAGTATATTGGATAGATATTATCCCTTAGTGAGTTGGATCCTCAACCCCTAACTCTCTTGGATTATATATATATATATATATATATATATATAAATTTTTCAGAATGAGATAAAAAAAACCAAGGCTGTGAAGATTTTAGAACATTTATAAATGGAAGGTCTTACAGCTGTTTCCGGGATGTTTATTATATCCATTTAAATAAAACCCTCAATTCAATAGCATTGTGTACAAACTTTATACTTGGAATGACCAATTTTAAATACTATTGGAATTTACTCACAAGGTATTGGAATCTTATATGTATATCATTCTGCCTAAATAATGGACCTACAAATGCAATATCCCTGCATATCTCACATCTATTTGTATTCCTCCACTTCACTCTCTATTTCGTATGTTATCTAAATTAACTATTGCTTAACCATTTTCTCACATCGTCTCCGATGAAGGGATATAATAAATATCCCGGAAACAGCTGTAAGACCTTCTATTTATAAATGTTCTAAAATCTTCACAGCCGTGTTTTTTTTATCTCATTCTAAACAAATTGTTATATATATATATATATATATATATATATATATATATATATATATATATATGCTGATATATAACCTACGTTGGACTCTTTATTCGCATAACCACCGAACCTGGAGCTTAACTATGGTCTGTCCATAGCACTTACTTAGCATTACTTGACAACTTTGGTTCTTATTGATACCATTACCTCTCATAACCTATATATATGTGTATGTATGTATGTATGTATGTATTTATGCATGTATAGAGTGTTAGGTGTGATGTACAGAAATTGAATATTGAGAAAAAATGTCGTCAGAATTTTGGAAAAAAATCTGTTTATTTCTTCATTATTATTAGCGTTTTCGTTCCTTTCTCGAACTTGTCAAATAAAGTTTTGTGAGTGTACAAACAGCTTGTTCATTTATATAAAATAGTACCCCAATTATAGGCTACCAGTTTTAGACACGAAACTCTAGTTATAAACCAAGAACAATAAGGTCTAGATCCTTCACTCCCATTATGCCAAACCCATGGCCTCTAAATACTTTGCCCACAAGAACACAGCCATTGTGGGCAATGCCAAGTTCAATATTCTTATAGCAGACTTGGTAAGAGTGATGGGGAATGTGTCTTGCATGTGCGAGCCTATGGAATTGGAAAAACACATACAACACTTCTTTCACCGCATGCAGTTCTCTGGCTACAAACCAAGGCACAGGATTAGAATGTACAAAGGAACTAAGGCTAAGTACAAAGCCATTATGAAGAGTGATATAAAGGGGATCTGCCCGCTATACAGGGGTAAATCCTGGAACAGCACAGAAAGGACCAGAAAAAAGTTACATAAGGCCAACTCATAGGATGACAACAAAAAATAGCGTATGATGTTCGTTGATGTTATTCCTGGCGGCGAACTAGCATACCGTTTTAGAAAAAAAAAACATTAGATAAGGCCAATCTACGGATTAAAGTTGTAGAAAGGCCTGGTGCCCCTATAAGATCCTTGATCTGTAGAGCTTATTCCTTCGATAGGTCCCCATGTACAATTAATTTGTATGTAGGTTAACTGTAAGGTTAGGAATATAGTGTATAGCTTACGATGTACTGAGAGACGGTACAGAAGCATAACAACTACTTACAATGGAGAGACAGCACGCAACATAGGAGAACGTATAGAAGGTAATGTTTCAGATTAAAAAAGAACTTTGTTTATCTTAATTTTGAAAAATAAAAGAACTATAAAAAAACGCATTATTTCAGTATATATATATGAAGTGTCTGCGTGCATAAACATATTCAGTTGTTCATACAGGATTTATGAATGTGACGCAGTCATAGTTAAGTGGCTGAGTAGTTCATGAACATACATATTTCATGAGCATACATATTTCAATTCATTCAAATGAATGTTCGTTTGTGAATGTATGTATGTATGTATGCATGTATGTATGTATGCGTGTATGTATGTACGTATGTATGTATGTAAGGTGTAAAGCTGGCAGAATTGTTGGCACGATGGATAAAATGCTTAACAACATTTCTTCCGTCTTTACATTCTGAGTTTAAATGACACTGAGATCGACTTCGCTTTTCATCTTTTCGTGGTCGATAAAATAAGTTCCAATTAAACTCCGGGGTCAATGTAATCGACTTCATCTTCCACTCTAAATTGCTTTTCTTGTGCCAAAATTAGAAAAAATATGTTTATATGTATTAGTATATCTAGTATATATAAATCACAGTATGTGTATAATGATTAACGCACACATTTCCACAAATCTCAACCGATTTTCACCAAATGGACATAAATGGACATAATTTTTACTACGTAGTATTTTCCATACATTTTAATCTTTTTTTTTTATAAAAGTGAAAGGATTTTGCCTATTAATTTATTTCCAGTGTCCACCAGCGACGGTGATTAAATTGACTAGGAACACTGAACGCATACATTTCCACAAAATTCTCAACCGATTTTCACCAAGGATGATCATGCACCTATAACATGTTGCACAGAGCTCCCGCGTATATGGACCTAAAGGGATATATTTTTTATTGTATGTAGATCTTCCATACTTTTTTAATCTTTTTATAAAAGTGAAAGGATTTTTTCTATATATTTCGACTGTTCACCTGCCACGGGGATTAAATTGACAAAGAACACTGTACGTGGTGAATATCCAATACCAAACAATCTTAACCTCCATATTCAAACTACATTAACTTTGGCAAGCTTACCTTTACCTATTCTGATTTACTTGAAAGGTGATGTTCCCTTCACTCCCTTTTTTTGTTGATACCTTTGTTTACCTACCAATGCGTTGTTTCACTTTAAGGATGCTTATTTACCCATCCATTATGATATTTCGACTATTGTCCATTGTTTAAAATATGTTTTAGCATTGTCGTTCTAGCCTTTTTTTAAATAATCATATATGATTCGTCCCAAAGAATCAACCTTTAAACAAGAATTTTGCTTCCACTAGCGAAAGCTATACGTATCTTTCAGAAAGCTCCATACCAATTTAACTTTATGTAGCATTCGCTGTTAGTTTATGCGCAGGCAATGTGTTAGCTTATCTCTACGAAGAAATAGCTCCCTTTGCTGTTGAAAAAAAAACTTGCAGAGGGGAAGTTTCAATATGTTCCTTCAATTTCCTTATACCATTTATGTGACTGTTTCTGACAAGAAATTTCGCTTTCATGTAAAACAACTATATTATGTAGTCATTATCCGTAATCTACTCCCAAAACATTTCAGTAGCTCTACTTTGCATCGCTTGCAAACTTATACGTTCTATGATCATTAAAGTGCAACGACTTCCACAATAACCAGCCATCAATTTGATTTTCTGTTCGTAGGTTAATAGGAAACATAGATTTCCGTGCTACTCATAAACCTTCTCGGTAGTTCAAATATTTGGTGAAAAAATACCACCAAAACAACTTAAACCGTCCAAAGGACGGGTGCGTTTGCTAGTAGATATATATGGTCCCACTCCCGAACTATACGGCCGTTATATTGACGACTGTATCCATGCAACCTCACTCTCCCGCGAACATCTAGACTTCTTCCTCTCTTCGTCAAATCTTTCCATCCTGCACTCCACTTCTCCTGCACTATCTCTGACACCTCTGTCTTCTTTCTTGACATTTCGGTCAGCATTCATCACTCCACTCTTACCACCTCCATCCGCTACAAACACACAGACTCACACTCATACCTCAACTTCTCCTCCTCCCACCCTAAACACACCATTCGCCATGATAGATCGCTAACCACTACACACATTTTTTTCTCTCCTTGTTTCTTTCTGTGTTCTTTTCTGTGGAAGAGCGTAGGCTCGAAACGTTAAAGACTTTTTCAATTCCCGAGCGTTATACTAATACATCTGTTTGTTTTCTACACCACCTGTCTTCGTCTTTTGCTTTTTTTTGTGAATTCTCCCTATGTATGTATGTATGTATATGGATTGTGCATTTACACACACACATGCACACACACATACATACACACACACACACACAAATATATACATACATATATATATATATATATATATATATATATATATATATATATATATATATATATATATATATATATATATATATATTCATAAGGAAAAATTTGAAATGAGTTTGAATTTCGGATAACCAGCTGACAGCGGCTGGCATACGAAAGTTTCGAAGTCACCATTAGCCTTTTCGTGTGAAAATTAATAAATGCGTATTCTGCTTAAAATCAATGAGTAGCCCTGTTAAATGTTAACTTGTCTTTATATATAACTCCATATGAAATGAAACATCAATATATGTGTTCGTAAATGTGTGCTTGTGCGTATATGTGTGTGAGAGAGAGAGAGAGAGAGAAAGAGAGAGTTGTGCAAGTATAGATATGCCAGTCTATATGCCTGAGTTTATTTGTATGTAATTAAAGAATTTATATATGGTTTGGATGAATTTATTCAGTCATATGCAATGCCTTCCAATGAACTTGTTGCCTTCTTATAGCTCCTTACAATGGAAAGTGTTAAACATGTCTGTCACCTACCTTGGTTCAAAATAACACTCAGTTGATATTTTCTTTCGTCAAATGATGTTTTCTGTGGAAAATTCACCTTTAATTAGCCTCAATTCTAAAAAGTGGTTAGAAATATTGATTATTTTACATTTCTTCAGGCAAGATGACAATGGTAATTGGTAAAAGAACAGTAATCACCCTATCTATCTTCGGATCCATATTTTGTTCTCTTAGCAGCAAGAACACAATCAGCTTCATTAATAGTCGTCCATTAGCATTGACTACATGCCAAATTTTCTAAGAGGACAGTGAAAATGTGTTCTTAACTATTACAAAAGGCATAGCTTTTGCATTTTCATGTAAATTTAAGTAGTGATATGGATTTTTTTTTTATTCCTTGCGAATAATAATTTCTTAGACAGATAGACAGTATATTTCCAGCTCATGTATGCATCTAACATTTAGAGATTATCTGTCTTCTCATTACATATATCAAACATAATTAGGTAGAATAGATAAATACTTAAGGGGGAAGAGAAAGAGAGAGAGAGAGAGAGAGAGAGAGAGAGAGAGAGAGAGAGAGAGAGAGAGCGAGAGAGAGAGAGATAGTATTGGGAATACGAAGATAGATTTATTGAATGCACCCATGCGTTTTTCGCGATTTATTTCAAATAATGACAAATAGGAAGAGAGAGTGAGAGAGAGAGAGAGAGAGAGAGAGAGAGAATGAGTATGAGAGAGAAAGAGAGAGAATGAGTGTGAGAAAGAGAGAGAATGAGTGTGAGAAAGAGAGAGAATGAGTGTGAGAAAGAGAGAGAATGAGTGTGAGAAAGAGAGAGAATGAGTGTGAGAAAGATAGAGGGGGAAAGAGAGAATGTGTGTATAAGAGAAAGAGAATGTGTGAGAGAAAGAAAGAGAGAAAAAGAGAACGCGTGTGTGAGAGAAAGCAAAAGAAAAGAATTCATATTAAAATAGACCCTCCATCTTCTGTCCTTCCCTTCTCTGCCTCTCTCTCTCTCTCTTCACTTACACATGATACAAGCAAATTTATTTTATCATGGGATACGAGCGCACACTAACAATCATTATTTAACAGCGGAGCAAAAGAAACGTGTGTGCATGCGTCCGTATGTGTTTGTGTGTGTGTGTGTGTGTGTGTAATTGGGTGTGTTTGTGTGTGTGTATTTGTGTTTGAGCATGTATGTGTGTACATCTATGTATGTCCACGCATACGTTTCTGTGTGATAAATATATCTTGAAATATGAGATACAAGGTGATGATAATAATCGTAATCTAATACTCGTATATGCAAAGTATCTCATAAAAGCTTTCAGAGAAACCAAATATCTCGATATATTACAAGCACGTTTTGAATAAACATTGCTATCACAGTGAGAGAGAGAGAGAGAGAGAAAGGGGAGATATAATAAATAGCCTATCTACAGATTTCCACAAACTTAACAGATAAAATATCATTATTTTTTAAAAATCATTTCTAGAAATAATTGGTGCAATGATTGGTGCCTCGATGTTGTTATGACATCGGAACACCTGTTCTTGATATTAATGCCAGGCTTTTATGATATATTACAATTTCGAACATCCTATACGATCGATAAGTGGTTGATACTTTACATATCAAGTTTTGTGCTTCAAGTGGACTGTGGTGAATCCCGTTAATACTTCATCCAGACTGGACGAAATTTAAACCACGCTGATTTGAACATTGACAATCTGTCGAGATGATCATAAAATCTCAAGGTGAAAACTTATGTTGATTATACAGAGAGGTATACTTTTAGACAGAAACACGGGCATAAATGTGTGTGTGTGTGTGTGTGTGTGTGTGTGTGTGTGTGTGTGTATGTGTGTGTGTGTGTGTGTGTGTGTGTGTGTGTGTGTGTGTGTATGTTGTATGCACATACCCATTATATCTATCATACTATCATACTGATGCCATCTAAATAATACTATTTTGATCTGACCCGAAGAACAATTTTCGCGATGTTATGAAATTTCGCCTTCAGATTTTGTCTTGAGATTTGACAGCTTAAATTACGATTTATTTCCACTACTGAGAAATTTCTCTCTTTCTCTATCTGTTTATCTATCTATCTATCTATCTATCTATACCTATCTATCTATTTATCTATCTATCTCGTATAAACATGATAGTCTACCTGTGTATCAATGTTAATTCATACATTTGTGGATGTGCGTCTATGTAATATCGATTTGGATCTTTTCTTTTAACGTTTTTGTTGGTCCAGCGTTCTTACAACTTCACTGACTCACCACGCTGGGTTGATCATTTTTATCGAGTCGTGTCTGGAAGGACGAAAAGTAAAGTTGGGTTCGGTAGGATTTGAACTTGAAATATAGAACAAATATCTCGCGGTAGTATGTTTGACGCTCTAACGACTTTGCCAATTCGTCATTACATCTTACTAAAGCGATTCAAACAAAATCGAAATATTGACTTGTAATTACAAATATTAAATAGCTTATTGTTGAATCGAATAAAAAAAATAGAAAACTAAATATATAAAGATTATATGATATTATATAATATATAATTATACAATATATATTTATTTTACTAATAGAAAAAAGAGAACAGGATGCACAATAAGATTTTTCTCCCTTGCAAGAGAAAGAACTACTGAAAATGCAGCGACTACATACATACATACATACATACATACATACGTACGTACGTACGTATATACGCACGTGTATGCGAAACACATACACAAGCATATATATATATATTATTTGCATATAATGTGTATATATATATATATATATATATATATATATATATATATATATATATATATATATATATATATATATATATATAGAATAAATAAACTGTTAAGTCATTTAATAAAACAAGATAGATATGGTAAATTGGCCAAAACTTTTAATCGCTATTCAGGTGGGAGGAGACTTGAAATTTTAAATAAATATGGGGTATCATCCAGTCTTCAACTTAGGATATAATTGTAAAGATATGGAATGTTTATAATTCAAGTTAATCTTTTAAGTTCTAGAAGTAATGGAACCATGTGGTTTGAAAAACATGTAAGTGTTAATACCTTGTAGTTTATTATCCTATAAACAGTTTTAATTTAGCATTAATCGTATCAAAGTTTTATAATAATAGTTAATTACAAGTATACTTTTATTGGTTCCTATTTAATAAATTTAATGCCTCTATTAGTTACTGGTAAGTTTACATTATATCTTGTAAGGGTAATATATATTAAGAGTATGTAGTGTTTTTATTATTAACTTTTAAATTATGAAATAATGTATTTCATTCGTTAAATTAAATTCAATTGTGTTTTGTTTTGGAGAGAATTGAAATAAAGCTTTCACCTTCTTTTATCATAGTAGTAACTATGGAAGACTGGTGGGATTATTATTTGTATGGACTTAAAGATTGGTTACTATTTAGTATATAGTTTAGTTAGTGTAGGTTTACTATTAATACCGATACAGATGTACATAGATGTGTGTGTGTGTGTGTTTGCATGCATATGTGTGTGTGTATGTATGCATATATATATATATATGTGTGTGTATGTGTGTATGTATGTGTGTGTGTGTGTGTGTGTGTGTGTGTGTGTGTGTGTGTGTGTGTGTGTGTGTGTATGCATGCATGTGTCTGTGATGATGGTTATCCAATCGTGACTGAGGAAGACCATCACTAACCATTGCCCATGCAAAATACCAGCAATGCCCGTGCATGAGGTTATTGCACCAGCTGTCGGTTTCACCTGGGTTCGCGTCTGCTGCCTCCATTCTCGCCGCAGTTCCCTCTTACGCGGCAGAGTATCGGAGAGTCGCCTCGCCGGCGATTGCACAACCTAGAGTTTTATGTCCAATAAGACTTGCAATGTACCTCACAGACCCTCTCCACCCTACTAACATGATCCAAAGATAAACTACAGCAAGGTATCCAGCGCCAATACACAAACATACACACACGCACACACACACACACACACACACACACACACATCACATACACACACACGCACACATTTAGATACGTGTTAAAATGAATTTATATAGAATAATATTAGAAACAAACAAATTAAAATTTTACATGTGACATATTTTGTATAGCCTATTCACTTTCTTACGGTGATAGGAAGAGGGAACAAATTAAACACTACAAATTCAGATAAAAATCAGGAAATTTTGAAATTTTAAAGTGTTTAAGTACAAAAACAAAAAAATATGCAAAACTGACAGCACACGCGCGTACGCATGCATACATGCATAGATATAACTACTATAAGCTCCAGCAAAGTTTCCATCAAATTTTGCTCACAAGCAAGGGCCTAAAGTAGAAGATGCTTGTGCAAAGTACCGCTCAGTGTGATTAAACCTGGATCCATGTGTTTGCAAATCGAACTTGTTAATCACACGGTGAGCTGGCAGAAACGTTAGCACGCCGGGCGAAATGCTTAGTGGTCTTTCGTCTGCTACTACGTTCTGAGTTCAAATTCCGCCGAGGTCGACTTTGCCTTTCATCCTTTCGGGGTCGATAAATTAAGTACCAGTTACGCACTGGGGTCGATATAATCGACTTAATGCGTTTATCTGTCCTTGTTTGTCCCTTTTGTGTTTAGTCCCTTGTGGGCAATATAGACACAAGAACTTGTTAGTCACACGCTTTTATCGCAAATAACGAGTAAGTCAGATCTGAGATCTGTTTTCAGTTTCTATCTTTGAACCGCTTTACTGATGTTGCAACATTTTCCAAAATTTTTGTTCCGATGGGATATATACTTATGTAAGCAATGCAGTGTTATTGCATTTGTGTCTCGCTATATTTGACTGGTCAGGTGAAGAATTAGATGTATTTTTCTAATATTTACTGATTTACGACAGATTGTGTATCTGTTAATCTAGAAAGCAGCTAAAATACAGCAATGTCACCACTTCCACGTGATAGTAGATGGAAAGGCTAAATTCCTACTCTAGGAACAATTCAAACAGTAAATACAGAAACGTCAGTATGCTGGAATAACCGGAGTGTCCTTGAGGTATAAATTACTTGAATGAGGAAAATATTGGAAGCATTCCAAGCATTATGCAGCAACAGTACTTCTCTGCCACAGTTACGTTATTCTTCACCTGAATAAATTGGGAACATGGCGATGGCATCTGTTGAAGATTTTAAACGTTATTTGGATAGACCCCCCCCCCCATATCCCAGACCAACCAGCAGGTAGAACAGAAGGCATAACACTCTCCATCTAGCAACCCACTGACTCACCACCTATAATTTATACACATGCAAGCATCTAAAAATACCCCCATATAATCACTAAACATAAATAAACAAAATCACTAAACATAACAAGATACAATGCGTATGGGAGGCCCTAACGTGGCCAGAATTCACTATATTCAAAATATAACAGTTATTTTACAAATTTCAACATAATCTCGCTGTTGAACAGTTTAGAAACAGCAGTTATGTTAGACAGTTTTATTTGTCTCTACTATATACATTTGTTTAGAAAGTCATCATTATAACACCACCCTTAATACAACAGTTTTTATACGTCGAGAGGTTGGCTGTGTGTGCAACACATATTTTAGCTCAAGTTCTTGGGAGGAATTTTTATTATGGTTCTTAGTCTTGTTTTCAAAGATTTTTGTATTAGATACGCATTCTATAATCCGCATCGTATTTCTTTCACGAGCAAAAAATATCCAAATCAAGAAGAAAAAAGCTAAAACAATAATTGTTAATTTTTATCGGTCGGCATAAACATCGGCTTTGGCAAGTCTCAAAGTTCTGGCTAACTTCTGGCTGACGAAACATCGATGTCCCACAATGATGTGCATCAATTAAACGAGTGTATTGGATACACTATTGTCGTAAAAAGAGAGAAGTTATTCTCCTATGAGATCTAACATATTTTGCGTCTGAAACTGCCTACACGTGTTAAGATTAAATGTGCTGATATTCAATATTCATAGTTAATTTTTCTTCCTTTAAAATCTTAATTGAACAGTCATAACTTCTCATGGTGCAAGTTTTCTTTCAACGAGTATTGAAGCAGCCACAACGGCTATATCATTATATTAAATGAAAATACTCACATCTGACTGTCATAAAATTTCCAGCCTTCCAACCCGATTGTCAGCATTTCGAATTCTATCATTATATCGCTGATAACATGATGTACTTATGAAGAGAAAAGAAACACTTTGCTACTTTGATATCTTCCAATAACTCTTTCGAATTTTACGCAAGTCCAGTAAATTTAGGGGGAGAGGTAACCTAATCCTCTCAGCTGGTACTTATATTATAGAAACCGTAAAGGTGAGAGGCAGAGTCGACCTCAGCGTAATATGAACTTAGAACGTAAAGAGCCGGAAAAAATGCTGCTAAGCATTTTGTTCGGCGCGCTAACGATTATCTCACTTCACTGCCTTAACTTCTAATAATCAAATCCAAGCATTCATTGCTCCTGTAATAATTGGTAACAATCAGTTCCATTTCTCATTAGATTGACAGACATTGCATTGAGCTTAGTCACCCGGAATGAAATTCCACTAGTTCATGTATGTCTTACTCACATGGGTATGCTGGAGCCAACTATAATAAGTTGTTGGTAGCCCAGTTCTTCATGTTGGAAACCCAGTAAGTACTGAAACTGTTCTTGTTGATGTTCTTCAAGGCTCTGGGAGTACTCTGTATGATCATATACCCTGAGATATTGACGCAGAAAAGGAATATTAGTCTGACCTTTATCGGATTATGTCAAGATTGTGTGGTCTCCTGTGAGATGTATATTATCCTATACATTTTTCATAAGAAGTCTCACCCTAAGAGGATATCAGAAACAATTAGCCTTCTTAAGCTTACAAAACTTGGCACAATATTTTCTGTAGCGATTTTGTCTAACTTGTTAGCTTCATCATACCTTACGACGCTGTTAAATATCGAACGATTTTTAAATCATGACAACTCTTGCTGGATTTAAAATTCACTTGCTTTGCAGCGTAGGTGCTGACAGCAGCTTTCTCAAGCTCGTAAAGAGGATTAGAACTTTCACATATAAATATTTCCCTCATTTAATCTCCAACCAATTGTTTTACTTTCATCCACACTGGTGAGATTTTACATCGCTCAGCATGCAAGGCACGAGTGTTATCAAGCCTGATACATCTTTACTCACAAATACAGCTTTTATTTGGTCCTTTTCCTATTCTGTCTCTGTCTGTCCCTCTCACATCTGCATTAAATTCCTTTAAATTTACGCCATATTTTCTCTTAAAAGCAATCTCTTCCTTTATTTCTACTGAAATATTCGCTTGAGCATGCTTTTGGTTTGGTGAATATCTTTTTTATTAAAGATGATTGACAACTCTCATCTTCATAGAATACTAAATTTTTCCTTGAAAATAATTCCACTTCTGTTTCAAATGAAAAAATGAATAACAAACCTCATTAGCGTCGAACATTCTAATTTTTGTTTTGTCTTTGTCAGAAGTAACGAATTCTATAGTTGGTTGTTTCAATCCGTGTTATATAATGAACAAAGAGAAATACACGCAGAAAATGTGCGAGAGAAGCCCTTAGCTGCCTTTTAAGGCCCGAAAGTTTTGTAGGGAGGAGGTTAATCGATTACATCGACTGCTCAACTGGTATTTATTTATCGAACCCTAAAGGATGAAAGGCAAAATCGACCCCGTCGGAATTTGAACTCAGAAGATAAAGCCAGAAGAAATGCCGCTAAGCATTTAATCCGGCATGCTAATGATTCTACCAGCTCTCCGTCTCTTCTGGACATGTTAATGGAAAAGCGTTCGTCACCGCAGTATTCGTTACCACACACACACATTACTAAAGAATCACCCTCATACATAAGTGTGTGTGTGTGTCGTGCGCATACGCGCGTACTACGAGTTTTCTGGTAGTTTTCTTTGAACAACTTTCATTCACACAGTGTTGAACGATCCGAGACTATGATAGTAGACACTTGCACAACTGCTAGAACCTGGAACTGGGTGAGTGCACGAAGAAAACGTGTTAATAACACAGCCATGGCTACAAAGCCACTCTTTAAAAGAATTGTGTAATCTCGATTGCAACAATTCATGTTGTTAATGGAACTTACTGATCTTGGGTAAATGAAAAGTAAAGACGCCAAGGAGAAAATATGGATTCATAACGTAAAGAGACAAATTTGTATACCGCAAGTCACTAAGTCTGAAGTTGTAGTACTTTTAACAGTACAATTTCTTTCTGGGTAATAATGGTTCCATTATAGAGAGATCAGACTAAATACTTCAGAGAAGAAAATACGGTCAATTCAAGTGATTCCTCAAATGTTTTTTTTTTTTTGAATTTAAGTCAGTTGTTATGTAAAACCAAATTACTTGCTTGACTAATTTACTTGAAAAACTTTCCAGCTTATTATTCACGTTTTCTTGGCTTCTAACTCTTCATGCCCGTCTAAGGAATCCTTATCATACCAAATTAGAGATATATATGGACATATATCCAACAAGCAGTTAAATCAATTTTTCTTTGAATTTCTCCTCATAATCTTAGCCATTTAGTGATTGATTACCCCCCACCCCTTCAGACTAACCCAGAAGTTAGCATTCGGTTTTGTTGTAGTTAGCTTTTGCAAAATGGTCGGTAATATGTATTTAATGATCAAGGCGGTGAGCTGGAAGTATCGATGGCTCGCCGAGTAAAATGCTTAGCGGGATTTCGTCCGTTTTCACGTTCTGAGTTCAAACTCCGCCGAGGTCGACTTTGCCTTTCATCCTTTTCGGGGTTGATAAAATAACTACCAGTCGAGCACTGGTGTCGATGTAATCGACTTATCCCCTCCCCTGAAATTTAAACCAAAATGTAAAACAAATATGTATTTAGTGATCAGTAGTTCAAAAGGAAATTTATCAATTCTTTCTTCTTAATAAGGCAGCTTTATCTAACTTACAAGCCCGTTGTTTGTAAGGGTATGAGCATTTGATTGAATTGATTCTCTTATAATTGGTGCTTATTTTACAGACATTGACAGGTAAATGAGGTGGACTTAAATAATATTTGAACTTAGGCGGCTAGCCGTACAGAAATTAAAGGTTATAATGCATTGAGTTTATTGCATCCATGTTCCATCCATGAAACTAACTCTATTTCATTTTAATCGACAAAAGCACCATATATTACAGAATAAGTTTTCTCAGTTTTAATTTTTCACATTTGTTCTTTAAAATTATTTTTAACATTGTGTTGATAACGGTATCCAGAAAGCAATCTACTTTATGAAGAACTAATAGCAAACCACTTTAATAAATATATTACATAGCAACAATTAAAAAGAGGGCTTTAGAAGTTAGAAATATTTGGCTATAATAAATATTTAGATATGAAAATCACAAAAAAAATTTTTTTATTTCAAAATCTAAAAGCTGAAATACATAAAAGCGTTGGGTTTGCTAAAACCAAAATTTGACACCGCAAAACCTAAAATAAAATCGATAACCTATTATGAGTGATTTGAACTAATGAGATGAGAAGCGTTATAAAATAATATGCTCCAACACTGCTAGAGCTGAGAACCTGGACAAGTACAAGTATGCACGTGTAATAAATTCACACAGTGCTTTTATCAGATTATTGAAATACATTGCTATTGTAATTGTTATATCTATTAGTTTAAACACTTGATGATGCCCCATAGATGCACTACTCTTTACCGTTTTCTAAAATACACTTGTTGAACTGTAAACTAGTAAAGCCTGTAGAAATGATAAATTTCCATGACAAACTTGAATAAATTGTTTATTTGTTCTTCTCTTCTTACACCTCATCTTCCGGCAAAAGTTTTGTTTACTTATCTTGCGAGCTATATAGCGTTTATTCTTCTCCTTTCAAAGTACAAGTGTTATATCAGAAGTGTTGATATTATTAAAGACTCGGTGGCCATTCTTTCTAATCTCTTGACGCACAACGCAAAAACACTCCACCCTAGCACCACTGTTTTTTCAAGCCAAACTGGATGCATTTATCTAGTCATTAGACCGGCGAGAAATAGCCCTTAGCCATCCTAAAAAGAAACACATAGGTTAGTATGGTCCTATGTTTTTGCACATAGGAAATAAATGGGACGGTCACGGCTAGTAAGTTAATTGATCATACGCAAACGTCTGCTTGGTCAGGACTGGCCTATGACTAAACAGGAATAGCAACTTGCTTATTCAAAGAGAGAATTCGTGCTTGTTTCAACAAACCAAGATACTCAGCAATTATGTACTTTCCCTTACAGCTACATAAATTATCTCTACTGCTAAACGGTTCAATGACGAGAGCAAGGATACAAAATCTGCCACGCACTGACAGAGTTTATCTTTCCCACCTCCTGTGTGGATACCATCAAAATCTACTGGCGCACAGTAATACACTGGCAGATGGAGGGAATACATGTTCAGACCGTTATACTACATACTCTATGATTCTTCATAGCATATCGGACTGGACACTATGGTTTTCAGCTGAAAGGTGGCATAGAGTATCATTAGATCTATGGTTGGCTCCTCGTCGTTGAATCAGCTATCTGCAAATAAGTGGTCTATTCAATCAATTCGCATAGGGTTTACAATAAGGGTTGTTTATTAGAACAACCTCAACTATGCGAGGGGATGCAGAAAAGTTCCTGGTTCTAAGGTCTAGTTGGAGGCCCAAACTTCTGAGTTCTTTTACAGGGCTTAGAAAAACTGGAGGATCACTGCAACAAGTGTATGAATCTGAGAGGGAAATATGTTGAATAAAATCATAATTAACTGATCCTCCTGTATTTTCTTTTATCCAAAGCCAGAAGCTTTTCAGCACCCACTCATAATTTTCTCACAGTTGTCTATGGCATCATTATCGTTATTACTAGTTGCTATCTTAGTAAATCTAATAACAAAAATAAAATAAGAGCAAAGCTGGTTCACCTCCTATTTTGATTATGTATGGCCTTGCATTTCATGAAATGCACGCAAGATTATCTTTTCAAGCTTTCACAATAACTTGATCGTATACTCAATAGAATTCAATATTTCGAGTTTTCTCGTGAATCACTTGAGAGGTACACACGCAGACAAATGTCACAAACACAGATATGTGGGCGAATACTAGCAGATATGTGGGAAAAAAAAAAGAAAAAAAGTGAATTGACAGTAACACGTTCACAGCTATTTGGTAATTGCTACAGCAACAGTTATATATCTAACCTACACCTACTAACACAATCGTAGCTTGCATGTAAGTGATTAGCTGCTATTGAATACTGTGATATGATTTCTTAAATTCGATAGAAAAAAACTTTTAATGTCTATAATTATGTGATTGCTGTACTATTACTGTTATGTATATGTCATATATGTACGTGCGTGTTAGAAGAGAGAGAGATAGTGTGTGTGTGTGTGTGTGTGTGTGTGTGTGTGTGTGTATGTATGTATGTACAGTGCGAGGGCGCATATCTTAGTGGTTCGGGTGTTACACTCACGGTCGCGAGATCCTAATTTCAATTCCTAGACCGGGTGGTGCGTTGTGTTCTTAAGCAAAACACTTCATCTCACGTTGCTCTGCGATCACTTCGACACCTGACGTGTAGCACGACGTGAACCTGTTCAGGCAACATCGACTTGATGGAGGGAGGGAGCAAATGCACAGCGCATACATTTGATCACTATAAACACATCGTTTGTGTAAGTTGTTGAGCAAGAGATTGTAGAAATGTCTTTCTCGGACTACGTGAGACTATCTTCATATTTATACACTTTGTCGTTAGGATCTGAATACAAGGACAATATTATTTAATTAATACAGTAGTTATTCGTGAGCCACTTCAAGTTTCATGTTCGGCTAGTGCAGTAATCGGACAGATGTGTATAGCATGCCGAGCACGATTCGGTAATGGTTCACACTCAGATGACATAGCCATCTATTCAACGAAAAAAATGCTAAGAAAATTAGTAAAAGCAAAAACAAAAGATCACATGCGAAAATGAGGAGAAAACATTAAGGAAAAATGGGAGTAAAGATTGTGTCCTTTTATCCTGTTATACCCATGAATGTGTATGTACTTACTTGCACGAGTATAGATTATAGATGTACATGCTCATAAAGATACACAAATATAAATGCAAATGTAAACGCCTATATAATACACAAATTTGAATATACATCTATACACTTAAAAACATATAGATACACACATACATACACACCAGAACAAAGGCATATGTGTGTGTGTGTGTGTGTGTGTGTGTGTGTGTGTGGTATGTGTGTGAGTGTGTACACACAGACATCTAAACGAATGGGCATACACATACGTACAAATACATACATAACGCCTATATATATTTAAATATAAATATGTGTCCAGGCTCACATAAGAGCCTATGGATATAAACATATAGTCGGTCTATAATGCTATAAAGTAAACACTTCAATTAGACTGAATCTGTCAAACTGGGTTATAAGAGTAAATTGAATGAATTATGTATAATAATAAAACGGGAATAATATCCAAGAGAGATGCAAATAAGAATACATAGAGGTTTCGAAATTAGAATTCTAGAATCACGCCATCGTTATAGAATAGCATGATTCTGCCATTTTACACCTTGAAATCTCTACTCACAAGGCTTTGGTCGACCCGAGACTCTAGTAGAAAACACTTGATCAAGGTGTCACGCAGTGGAACTGAACCTGGAACAATGTGGTTGGGAAGCAAACTTTTTACTACACAGCTACACCTTCGCCTGTATATCTATAATTGTAGGTATATTAATAATGATGATATAACACGAGTGTGTATATAACTGTATATAATTCTATATATGTGTGTATATAACTATATATAAGTCTATATATGCATACTTTGTGTATGGAAGAGATGCAACTGAATGTGCTTATACAGGTATGTATCTGTATAGAATTTTACTATGTATATATTTGTGCGCATCTATGCAGTAATGTATGTGTGTATGTATACATATATACGAGGGGATGCTGAAAAGTTCCTGGCTTTAAGAGAATCACAAAAGGCCTGGCTGGGATTAATCTTCTCTCTTCGCTCCTTTGCACCACATGGGTTCAACTCTCCTCCCCTCTTCATCTAACTCTCCTCCTCTTTCCTCTCACACCTAATTCTTCCCACCCACCCTCCTCTCCTCTCTGAAATCTACTTCCTCTTTTCACTTTCACTCACCTTCTCCCTTCTACCCTTTACCTTCATCGTCACCCCCTCCCTAGTTACCCACCCTTACACATTCCAACCCACCATCCCTATACATCACATCCCACCCACCTTACACTCCACCCACCTTACACCCCACCCTTGCTTCCACGATTCTCGTCTCCCCACACCCCAACACCACCACGCCACACTACCACCATACCACACCACCCCGCACACACTAGCACTGACCACTTCCCAGCACCTACACCATCATCCACACCTACACATGCACACACGCACGCGCAGCTTCGTTTTGGGATCACAACTACTTTATTATCTCCCCTTCTTCCTAGTTCTTCTGTGTGACCCCTCTGTCCGGCATTCGCCATGATAGATCGCTAGCCACTAAACCATTTCTATTTTCTCTCCCTGTTTATTTCTGTGTTCCTTTCTGTTGAAGAGCGTAGGCTCGAAACGTAAAAGACTTTCTCACTTCCCAAGCATTAAACTAATACATCTGTTTGTTGTTTACACGCCCGTCTTCGTCTTCTGTTTTTTTTTTTGTAAATTCTCACTATATATATATATATATATATATATATATATATATATATATATATATATATATATATATTCGCATATACTTATATGTGAGTGTATGCTTGTGTAAACACATTTGTTGAAGATGGCGGAGGAATTAATACATTTGTTAGAACTGTCCTTGTTATTTTCCATGCAAAGGCAGTTTTATTGTTTGATGATTATGCCAACGTTTATGTGTGTGTGTTTAAAGTACAAGTTGTAACTGAGCAATTTAATATATAACGATGCGGTAGAATTATTAAATCTAAGAATTAACATGAATATAACATATCACATCCAAGGAAAATGAAGCTGAATATACTGGAATATAGCAAGAATGTAAATGATTTAACTTTAGAAAATAGATTATAGAAAGATATTACAAGACTGAAACAGTAGCAGATGCAGATAAAAAAAAAATTGTATTACAGTCGATGCATAAAGAGAAAGATATGAATATAAAATATAGCATCAGATTAAAAGGAAGAGTGTGAAATTACATATGACTAATACTTTCACCAGAGTGATGAAATTCAAAACCACTGTCACCTTTATAAAATGTCTCAATCTCATCTATAGAATTCTTTATTCAGTCTCCAAGACTTTTACAATATAACCAGAAACCAATCGTATTTGAATATTTTTATTTTCTGGGGGAGTTTACTGAGTGCCTACGCACATAGCTCATTGTATGCATCAACATAATACTGTTCTATAGTGAAACCGTACATTCCTCCAGGAAAAAAATGGTAGTAGTCAGTCATTATAAATACATCAGTAGCCGGTCGGCAGGAGAAGGTCAGAAGGCCGAGAGTACGTGTAGACTGTTCTGAGAGACGTGTCAGTGCTGATTTAGTAATCATACTGTGATATTGAGTAGACGTTATATCGATCCATCCTTTTGAGGATAATAATACTGTTACGACTGTGGGTCGTACAGTGCCAGATAGAACCATTCTATCAACGACTTCGGAATATAACAATATCTGTCAGAGCGGCAACTGTCGTCAAAAGACAGATACAGCAGTGGCAAAAGACCGCTTTACAACAGTGGCGACGAGGGTAAACAGCTTTACGCGGAGTGAAAAAAAAACATTCACACAGAGAGTTTAAAATAATTCACGTGGAGAATTAAATACCATGACAAAGAGAAACAAAAATCTTGTTATGCAAATTTACGAAAATCGTAAAATATGGAAGACTTGTTAGCTGGCAAAAACAGCAACAACACCTCAAGGAACAACGAGAATACCAACAAGGATTGCAGCGGCAAATGTTACAACCGGAGAATACATTTTCACCTGATCATGTAGTAAATTCCATATACAAATTTAAATACGACCCCAAAGAAGGAGTAACCTTCGAGGCTTACTTTCGAAGATTTCAACAAATTGGACGGACGAAACTAAAACGCGTCTAGTGTTAAGAAACTAGCGACAGCAGAGCATGAGAAGTATAGTAAATTCATAGTGCCCCCCCCCACCTAACCCCAAAAAAACGTCCGATATAAATTTCACCGACACAGTTGACATTTTGGGAAAAATGTTTAGTGAAAAGAGCTTAGTGTTTAATTCTTGTTGGAAATGTTTAAACATAGAAAAGAGCGAAGACGAAGACTTCTCTACTTACACAGGCAGAGTCAACAAAAAATGTGAGAGATTTAGGCTAGATATGCTTACTCCAGATTCTTTCAAGTGTTTGATTTTTGTACAAGGAGTGACAGATAGAAGGGATGCAGAAATCTGGACGAAAATTATATAAAAACTGCAAATGAACCAGGATTCGACATTGCAGAAACTGTCGGAAGAGTGTGACAGGATATCAAAATTAAGACATGACACGGAAGAAATTCGACAGAAAGAGTGTTTCCATATAAGACCAGTGCAAAAAAGTCGGAAGACAAATAAAGTGTTACAGAAAAAAAAATCAGGATGTAGACCCATGTATGGGATGTACCTCAAGAAAGATTGTCCGTATAAAAAAAAAAAGCGAAGCGTTTTCGCTGCGGGTTTACAGGACATAAAATCGCACTGCAAAACTAGAATGATAGGAAAATGGAATAAACAAGAAAAAATAAATAGTTTATCAGTAGGAAAAGTTGTGACTACAACAAACCTGAAAATTTGTGAATGTGGGGATTGAAAACATTAATGTCAGAATGCAGTTAGACACGGGAAGTGATATCTCAGTCATAAACGAGAAAACATGGGAACAAATGGGTAAACCAAAATTATGGAGTTCAAACAAAATAGCGTACGGTGTTACGGGAAGAAAATAATATTTCACGGGTGAACGTGTTCGTAATATAATGTTCAAAGGTCGAACCCAAAAAGTGAATGTTTAAGTGTTGAAAAAATCCATGAATTTATTTGACACTGAATGTAAGGAAAAATTTAATTTATGGGATAAGCGTTCTGTGCAATAGCGTAAACGGAGCAGCTAAACGATCGAACAAAGTCGATAAACTGAAACAAAAAATGAAAAAAACTTTCCAAAATGTTTTTCGGAAGGTTTAGGCTGTTGCACAAAAAGAAAAGCAAAA
Organism: Octopus bimaculoides; assembly: GCF_046866305.1. Classification (NCBI taxonomy): domain Eukaryota; kingdom Metazoa; phylum Mollusca; class Cephalopoda; order Octopoda; family Octopodidae; genus Octopus; species Octopus bimaculoides. The sequence goes on along the minus strand of NC_142928.1, from coordinate 72,946,703 downwards.
ATTACTATCAAAGAAAATTCAACACCTGTTTTCAGGCCCAAATGGAACGTGCCGTTTGCAGCGGTAGACCAGGTCAATAAAGAACTAGAAAAGTTAGAAAGCCTGAATATAATTGAAAAGATTGATCATGCAGACTCGGCAGCACCAGCAGTGTACGTAAAAAAAAAAAATAAGCTATGAGTGTGCGCAGACTTCTCAGCCAGGTTAAACGATTATTTACTCACACACAATAACCCACTTCCAAGCCCAGAAGAAGTTTTTGCTAAACTAAAAGGAGGGAAAAGTTTTTTGAAGTTATACCTCTCAGAGGCGTACCCTCAAATTCAGTTACTGGAAGATTGTATACATCTACTAATAATCAACACGCACTTTGGATTTTACAAGTTCAAGCGATTGCCATTTGGAGTAAAAGTGACACCTGCCATATTCCAACAAATAATGGATGCGCTGTTAAGTGATTGCAACTTTGCCATTGCATACCCAAGGAGTGACTCTCGGGTGCAGCATGTTGAACACATAAAGAAAGTATTCGAGGGAATAAGTGAATATGATCTAAAACTGACAGAAGAAAAATGCGAACTTTTTAGGAAAAAATAAAATACTTAGGTCAAGTAATCGACGAAAGTGGACGCAGACTGGACCCATCAAGGGCGACGGCAATACGAAATATGCCGCCCCCGACGAACGTGACAATGCTACAAGGCTTGGTAAATTATTTCCAAGTGTATATACCAAATATACATAAGGTAAGGGCACCACTTAATGAATTATTTTTTAAAATGCTAAATGGATTTGGAGAGAAATGCTAGAAAGTATTTAACGAGTTAAAAGATATGTTAACTTCAGAATTGTATCTTACGTATTGCGCCCCAAAGTTAGAGATAATACTAATTACATATGCCAGCGAGTATGGGGTAGGAGCCGTGCTTCTACACAAGAATAACGAGGGAAGGAGAAAGGTTATAGCTCACACTTCAAGGGCATTATTGCCGGCGGAAAAGCGCTATAGCCAAATTGAAAAAGAGGCGTTGGTTGTTATATTTGGTGTGAAAAAATTTCGCAGGTTCATACACGGCCGATGTTTTGGGTTGCAAATGAACCATAGACCTCCAATAACGATATACGGATCCAAGAAAGGAATCCCAACACATACGGCAAACAGACTGCAGCGGAGGGGTACCATTCTATTAAACTACGATTATAGTATGGAATATACACCTTCAACAAGTTTGGACATGCTGATGGCCTGTTTAGGCTAATTCCGAGAAATAACGAACCGTTGGAGAACCCCATAATAGCAGTGCTAAGAGAGGGAGTAGAAACAAAAAGTGATGTGGAACATCGTGCGTGAACTACTAGTAACTTTGGAAGAAATAAAAAGAAATGCGAGAAATGACAAATTTATTAATGCGACAAAAGAAACTGTGGTCTACAAAAGAAATAACAGAAAAAGTCTGATGCAAAGAATCGCCAAAATGTGAACGTGTACTCTGTATGTGGTGGTGTGGTAATGTACGCCCAGTGGGTGCTCATACCACAGACGTTACAAAAGAGAATGCTAAAAGAGTTTCATGTAGGACTTCCAGGCATTTCTAGAATGAAACCGCTGATGCGAAGTTTCGTATACTGGCTAAGCATGGACAAAGAGGTCGAAAACTTGGTAAAAGGCTGCAAAGAATGTGCGCTGACAGCGAGACTACCTACTACAAGATGTGAACCTTCACCAGAAGTGAAAATACCATGATCCCGATTGCATATCGATTTTGCAGGCCCGGTAAATGGATACTATTACTTAATAGTAGTGGATAGCTACATAAAATGGCCTGTTGTAAACGACCAACCTCATATACGGTAATAAACTTCTTACACGAGCTGTTCACAAGATTTGGTGTACCGGATATAATTGTCACTGATAACGGAACACATTTTGTGTCCTGTGAGTTTAAAAGATTCAGCAAGATGTTCACCTTAGAATATAAAATTAAAACACTGTATTACCCTAGATTGAATGGAAGGGCCGAACGGTTCGTGGACACTTTTAAGGGGCTTTAAATAAAACTAATAAGGAAGCCATGGATGAGGTCCCGATCTAACAATTCTTAAGGTTATGCAGGGTAACTCCGAACTCAAATACACCAGAAGGAAGTTCACCTGCAGAATTAATGTTTGCCAGAAAGGTAAAGTCAGTAGTCGATAAACTGTGAGCAGTGAAGAGAAAAATACGTACTAGTAAAGACTTGCCAAAATTCTTTAGAATCGGTGATAGTGTATGTTTAAGAATGTACAAAAATAGCAAGCAAAATACATAGGAATAATGATGTATGGTGTAAGAAGCAGAAATGGTATGGAAAGGAGACATAGAAATCAGCTTAAGGAAAGTGCCATAGAAAAGGAACCAACAAGAATAGAAATATCAATGGATTGGCTATGACATTTTTCAGGTTCGAACACCGTTACAAGAAGTCGAAACCATACGTACAAGGAAAATGCAGAACACTGAATTCCTAATTGTAGACCCTAAGAAGAAAAGATATTTAGTATATATATATATATATATATATATATATATATATATAATATATATATATATATATATATATATAAATATATATATATATATATAAATATATAAATAAAAGAGGGGTAGAGTGAATAAAAGAAATTAATTGTTAATAAAAAAAATTAAAAGGAAGATGTTGTATAGTGAAACTAGACCATTCCGGTAAAAAGTGGTAGTAGCCAGACATTATAAATGGACCAGTAGTTGGTCGATAGTACGTGTAGACTGCTGATTTGGTAATCATACTGTGATATTGAGTGGACATTATATCGAACCAATCTTTTGAGCATTATAATACTGTTATGACTGGGGGTCGTACGTACCAGATAGAACCATTCTATCGACGACTTGGAATATAACAATATCTGTCAGAGCGAAGGCGGCGAGCTACAGAAACGTTAGCACGCCGGTCGAACTGCTTCGCGGTATAACGGTTCTGTGAATTATTGTGAATACTGTTGTGTTACTTTATGAAAACTGTCTCGGTGAATAATTGTGATTTTTGTGGAATTATTACGGTTGCATTTTACGTGAGCTGCTGCATTTTTCCCAGCTATGGCAAGTGGTAGTGTCTCCAGTATGGAGAGCTACGGCGAAGCCACTGCGGTGAGGAAGCCAGCGCCGCTAGAAACCAAGTTAATCAAGTTGGATATGGAGGAGGTGACCAGAAGCAGGAATTTGATGGAAGTTGAGGGAGACTCATACAAATTGTGTCCCCCAAAAGAGACTAAAGAAAATAAAATTCTGAGGACAGTAGTGTATCGTACACAGGCTGTCGAAACCGGTAAAATTGAAATGGTGACGGAAGAGGAAATCGAGGAGTGCCTGGGTGAAATTGTCAATGAAGCCACGTACATCAACAGAGGAAGAAAGTTCGGTACGGTTGAGGTGAGGTTCGCCAGTGTAGAAGAGGCAACCAAGCATGCGACCAACATTTAAAGAAGTGAAAAAATAGTATTGCTACCAAGTTATAGAGGAAGAAGTTTGAAAATACGAATTCCCAGAGTTACACCAGAAATTAAACCAGAGTGGTTGGTTGCAACAGTGCTGGCTGCAACCAAGGAGGAGCCGGAATTGGGACCAGGGATCTATTTTAAAACGGGGGCCACATTTTTCATTAATGTTTTACGTAGTGTTTTTGGTACCGAAAGACTTTCAAACTTCGTATACTTATCTATTTTGTGTTATAGAACAGAAAAATATTTTTGTATTCGAATTTATTTCATGTAAAAAATTGTCTTATTTCGATAATTTCAACCAATCACTGACAAGTATTCAGCTGTTTACATTTACTCCTTTGGCTGATTAAGCGATGTAAAGCGTATTTAATCTCCATACCTGCGTTTTATTTGCTTTTTTCATTTTAAATTTGCTTTAACCCTAACCCTAGCGTTAGGGTTAGGGTTAATTGTTTCAGAATCGTTTGTTTATGTAGTCGACACTTAATGTATATCGGCTGAATGGACGTCAGTGATTGGTTGAAATTACAGAAATACGACAACTTTAACATGGAATAAGTTATGGATTTCTTTTTTTTTTTTTTTAAGAAGACTAAGAGAAAAAGATGTTTTATGACACATTCTACCAGTGTTCCAAGTTTCAAAGTGTTTCGTTAATGAAAAATGTGGCCCCCGTTTTAAAAAAGATCCGGGACCAGTGGCGAAAACAAAAGTGGGCAAATGGTGGGAATTTGGATTCGAAATGTGGCTTTTTACCACATTCGAGGACATAGAAAGAATTCCCTACCAGATAGAAGTGGAGGACGAGAAAACGTTAAATGTCGTAAAATTTTTATTATGATCACTATGGATCTAATTTACATAGATGATTCAAAGACAATTACAAACAGATGTACAAAATGTATGAGTTCTTTCAAAAAATTTTTTACGATGTTTTTATAAAATTTAAAAAACGATGACTTTGAATATTCAGACATACATATGCATGCATACCCACACACATCTATATAAATATATACATATATACACATACATACATATATACATACATACACACACACACACACATACCCATACATACACCTACACACATGTATGTCTATAAAAAGAAGGGGAGATTGGGTTTTTCAACCCGGCAGCCTATAAGGCCCAGCAGAGGTTTTTTTTTTTGTTTGGGGAGGGGACTCTGGCGCGTGTTGTTTCTTCCTTTTGTTGCTCGCAGTTGGGAACTCCATCTTTTCCGTTTCGTTCTCCACTACGGCAACTATTTTTTCTCTCTCTTGTTCTTTTTCTTGCTGTTTTTTTCCTTCTACCGTGTGTCCACTCTCCACTTCGATGGTGACTGCTTTGCCTTTTTCTTTTTCTTCCTCGTCCGCTTTCGGAGGAGGGGCGTCACTCGTTTTAACGGTGTTTGGCTTTGTCTTTATACAGGCCGAGCGGACGTGACCCTTCTGCCCACACTTGAAACATATGGGTCGACGTCCCTCCACCGACACGCGGATGGTATGCCCCTCCCCCACAAACACCCTATCAGGTAAATTCTCGAATGTGCTGTTCTCAGCTTGGACCAGAATTTCCAACGTCTGACCTCTCCATCTGGTCGCTTCCTTCCTCTTCATGCTTAGAATATTAATTTTCTCCTCGACGTCGAATATAACCGCTGCTGCCGCCCACATTACGTCGTATCTGAAAGGTATGTCCTCAATGGTCACCCGTGCTGTTCTTTTTCCCATGTAAGTGGGCAGCAACATGATTATATCGTTTTTTAACGTCTCCGTCGAGACCTCCCTCGCCACTTCAGCCGAGTCGAAGTGCACCTCAACCGTTGCACTTCGTACTCCGCGGTTGACGTGGCGGACCTTTGGCCATATTGGTGCCAGACACCTCTCGACCAGTTCGTTACGAACCTCCGTGATTTTTTTTTCTTTTATATTGTATACCTTGTATACTACTATCTTTTCCTTTCGGGCATTGACAGTCTCGGGTGGTGGAATCAATTTGGTTTCACCATCCACCTTTTGTATGTACTTCCTGAACGCGTACAGACTCTCTTTTACAATTTTCAGTTCAATGGTGCTTCCACCAACAGCCTGAGAAAAACTTTGCTTTGGCATACTTTCTCCCTGAATGGGAGCGTTGCTTTCGGCTGTCGCCATTTTGTCAAAAAGACAAAAATGACAGACAAAAATTCTTGTCGCCAAGGCAAATGAATGGTATTTTCCTGCCCCGTAGGGCGAAAAACTACTGTTAGACAAACAGTTACAAAAATGTCTCACAATAACAGACGTAAAAGAACTCACACAGACGTAGCAGCAAAGATATTTGAATCAAGATATAATACTCCAAACACGAGAAAACGTTGAATGTCGTAAAATTTTTATTATGATCACTATGGATCTAATTTACATAGATGATACAAAGACAATTACAAACAGATGTACAAAATGTATGAGTTCTTTTTAAAAATTTTTTACGATGTTTTTATAAAATTTAAAAAACGATGACTTTGAATATTCAGACATACATATGCATGCATACCCACACACATCTATATAAATATATATATATATACACACACACACACACACACACACACACACACACACACACACACACACACACACACACACACACCTACACACATGTATGTCTATAAAAAGAAGGGGAGATTGGGTTTTTCAACCCGGCAGCCTATAAGGCCCAGCAGTTTGCCTTTTATTTTCTCAATGATTAGTTTGGGTGACTTACACCCACCTTTTTCAATACTTCCTTCCATCTTCGTTCATATACTTTCTCTGACAGGGTTCTCTTTTCCAGCCCTATCTTGCTCTTCAGGTGATATCTGAAGTAGAGCAGCAATCCAGGGCCGGATATGTAGGACCCTGTCACGATGCCTTCCATTCTCGTCCTCCATATACGCTCTTTCAATACTGCTACCGTACAGAGAAAACAAGCCTCACCTTCCTTTGATAGTCCAGTTGGCGGTATCATCTTTATCATAGACTCAGCCGACAGCTGTACTCGTCCCAGATGCGACAACACGTGTTCCACGTAAATCATCAAGCCGGAGAGCTTCCGACAATGTACGAGAGCGTGCTGGACAGTTTCACTGTCCTGCTCGCATCTTGGACATGTCGGTGGCACTGTTAAACCGTGCCTGGATAACTTTTCGCGAACAGGTAGAGCATTCCTGTAACTCTGCCAAGTCAGAGATTTTTGGAAATTATCCAAGTACTCTGGCTTGAAGGTCTTACGAAACAGGTTGGCGAGTTGGTTCTCGTCGAACCCCAGAGCCCCTCCTAAGACGTCATCGTTTCCCTCCTCCACTAGCCGTCTGTAGAATACCGAGGTGGTATTCCCGCAGCCAGCCTTGCCCGTCTTGTGGATAGACCAGAGTGCCTGACGGCACTCCTTCTGCCATAAAGTCAGATTACATCTTCTAATGAGACCGGGTTTAAATCGTTCCAGCGAGGCCGGTCGCGGCAAGAACTCCTCCGCCAACGGACTCCACACCTTATCACCCTCCAGGTGGCACCAGAGATGTCTCAGCCTCAACGCATGTCTGCGCATCATTAGCCAGGGCATCCCCAAACCACCCTTTAGCGGTTCCTGGCAGCATACGGAGCGCCTCACAAGTGGCTTTCCCCCCCTCCACAAAAAGCGGAAGAGGAGTCGTACCAGCTTGTTTAGCCAAAAATCGGGGCAAGGCACAACGGACAGGCGGTAGGTGATTACAGATGCTATAAACATCTGCACCACCTCCGCTCTACCCTTCAAGGACAGAGACCGCCCGGACCACTTCCGGATTATGGCCTCCACCTTGTTTTCTACCTCGCTCCAATTCTTCTCCGTCTGTGAGTCTGAACCGAACCAGACTCCAAGCAACTTAACAGGACCATCTGTCCAGTGTCCAACGACACTGGACGATAACGGCCTGTTCCTCCAGGTGCCGAGGCGCAGACCGATGGACTTGTCCTTGTTAACTTTTGCTCCTGCCACCGCTTCGTATCTTCGGAGAGCATCTACTACTCGAGGTAGTTGTGCTTCCTCAGACACGATGAGAGTGACGTCGTCCGCATACGCAGAAGTAAACTTACCGCATCCGATCTCATTAGGGTTGCCACCCAACTTCTCCAGCCTCCGCAGCAATGGCTCCAGGGCCAAAACATACAGGACCGGAGACAAGGGGCACCCTTGACGAACAGACCGCTTGATCGAAAACGGCTCCGTTAGGTAACCGTTTATCTGGACGGTGGACTTAATGCCGCTGTACATAGCGGAGATCCACCCGCGAAAGCCCGGGCCTATCCCAGCCGCTTCGAGGACGGCCTCCAGGTACCGATGGTCGACCCTATCGAATGCTTTACTTTGGTCTAAGTGGACCACTGCCCCTCCTTTGCCGGCTAATTTCCCAACCCTGTCTAAGGTGTAGCGGAGAAGGTGAAAATTGTCCTGGATCGACCTGCCTGGGATTGCACAGGTCTGTGCCTTCCCGACAAGCTTCTCCACGACCGCCGTCAACCTTTTAGCTAACACCTTGGCCAAAATCTTTAGCTCTACGTTGAGTAGAGTTATGGGCCTATAGTTACTAATGCTATCCCCCTTGCTTGGGTCCTTCTGTATCAGCGTCACAACTCCCCGGCTTACAGAACTGGGAATTCTCCCATTCTGCTGCCAGTTTGCATAGACGCCTGCCAGAATCTCCCCAAACAAGTCCGGCATTGCTCGATAAAACTCGTAGGGCAGACCATCCAGTCCCGGAGACTTTTCCCCAGCGCACTCGGCCAGCACCTCTCTTACCTCCGCGGGAGTGATCAGGCCTTCACAGCATTCAGCCTCGCGCGCCGAGAGTCGAGAACCGCCAGCTAGGAAGTCCCTTAAGGGCTCCCCACGCCCAAGCGGACCGCTCTCCCCGAACACCCGAGCAAAATGCTGGTGAAGGGCCTTTTGCATCTCCTCCTGTCCATAGATCCTGCGTCCCTGCCCGTCAGTTAAAGACCCAATGCAGGACTTCTTGCCCTTCTGACTCTCCACATGGCGAGCCCATCTGGCTGCGTTGATACCTTCTCGTTTCCCAGCGCGTAACTTAGCTCTGACTCGGCATCCTTCATGTTTGGCATTGAGGTGACGATACAAGACCGTTCTCGCCGCCGTCACTCTGGATGTGGTGCCAGATTCCATTGCCTCATCTAGACTCCTGACTAAGTCACCCTCTATTCTAGTCCTATCTAAACTTAGCTGATTGCTAAATCTAATGGACTCAAGTCGTATGGCTCTCTTGAGGGCGTGCCACCATCTATTATTAATGATGGTGCCACATAATGCCCTCTGCACTAACTCCTTAATCCGGGTACGAAAAGCTACACAAGTCAAAATAGTCTTGTTCATTTTCCAATACCCGGGTCCCTTTCTATGACACTTGTCTATATGCACCTCACACGTCACAAGTTTGTGATCCGAGTAAGGCACAATGCAAAAATGTGGACAGCTAAAACTATTCTTATCTCTTTCCTTAACAAATATTCTATCTATATACGATCTGCGTGAGCCGTCGTTATTACTCCACGTCCACTGTGGAACGCTCGGCTCATCCAGTCGGTAACGGTCTACTAGATTAAAGTTCTCTAGTAGACCTTTGAGGCAAGAATTTCCTTTCCTATCAGCGGAGCCTACACTATCAACTCGCGCATCGAGAATAGTGTTGAAGTCCCCTAACAATACTATGGTTTTAGACGTCAATAGAAAGTACTCCAGGTTCCGAAAAAAATCCGACTGCCTGTGTTCGTTAGGAGCGTAGACAGCCACCAACCTGAAGGACTGCTTCCTTTCGTGTGTCACATCTAGGACGACCAGCCTACCTTCTGGGTCCAGAAAGACAGTACGTATCTGCAAATCCAAGTTTTTCTTGATGAGGACTGCCACGCCTGCACCTCCCCTCCGGCTCGGAGAAATAAATTTCTCGTAACAATTGAGGAGGGGCGAGAACGCTTCAGGTCCCTTCATCTTGGACTCGGTTATTACAGCCACATCTATTCTATGTGAAATGAGGTCGTGCAGAAAACAAGCCTGTTTCCATTTCGACCCCATTCCACGCACATTTAAACTACCCAACTTAATCATTGAAAAAATAAAGGTAGAAAATGAGGACTTACGGTTGTGAGAGGGAGCATGGCACTTTTTGTCTGCCAACCTCCCCTCCTCCTTCCGTTTCTGCATTACTCTTTCTCGGGGTTGCCACCGGGCTCTGGTTTGGGGTGGCTGCCGGGCTGACAATCAATCTGCCCTCTTTTACGTCGTTGGAGACGTCAATTATTAGTTTGTTTCTAACGTGCTCCTGAAACAGTCTTTCTGCAAAGTCTTCTTCTGAGACCTTTGCATATCTGTATTGAGCGTCCTCTGTGCCGCTCTTGAAATATCTTACCCTTGGGTGGGCTTTGATATACTTCACCACTTTTTCATTTTTTGTGTTTATCGCCACTATTTTTTCGTTTTTTTTTAAACCTTTCAATGCAGGTTGAGGGGTGGGGGGCTTGAACCTCTGTCCTATCAGCGTTGTGCCAGCGGGGTAAGGGTGGGAAGTTGTTTTTTTTTTCCTCTGTCTGTGCAGAGGTTTTTTTTTTGTTTGGGGAGGGGACTCTGGCGCGTGTTGTTTCTTCCTTTTGTAGCTCGCAGTTTGGAACTCCATCTTTTCCGTTTCGTTCTCCACTACGGCAACTATTTTTTCTCTCTTGTTCTTTTTCTTGCTGTTTTTTCCTTCTACCGTGTTTCCACTATCCACTTCGATGGTGACTGCTTTGCCTTTTTCTTTTTCTTCCTCGTCCGCTTTCGGAGGAGGGGCGTCACTCGTTTTAACGGTGTTTGGCTTTGTTTTTATACAGGCCGAGCGGACGTGACCCTTCTGCCCACACTTGAAACATCTGGGTCGACGTCCCTCCACCGACACGCGGATGGTATGCCCCTCCCCCACAAACACCCTATCAGGCAAATTCTCGAATGTGCTGTTCTCAGCTTGGACCAGAATTTCCAACGTCTGACCTCTCCATCTGGTCGCTTCCTTCCTCTTCATGCTTAGAATATTGATTTTCTCCTCGACGTCGAATATAACCGCTGCTGCCGCCCACATTACGTCGTATCTGAAAGGTATGTCCTCAATGGTCACCCGTGCTGTTCTTTTTCCCATGTAAGTGGGCAGCAACATGATTATATCGTTTTTTAACGTCTCCGTCGAGACCTCCCTCGCCACTTCAGCCGAGTCGAAGTGCACCTCAACCGTTGCACTTCGTACTCCGCGGTTGACGTGGCGGACCTTTGGCCATATTGGCGCCAGACACCTCTCGACCAGTTCGTTACGAACCTCCGTGATTTTTTTTTCTTTTATATTGTATACCTTGTATACTACTATCTTTTCCTTTCGGGCATTGACAGTCTCGGGTGGTGGAATCAATTTGGTTTCACCATCCACCTTTTGTATGTACTTCCTGAACACGTACAGACTCTCTTTTACAATTTTCAGTTCAATGGTGCTTCCACCAACAGCCTGAGAAAAACTTTGCTTTGGCATACTTTCTCCCTGAATGGGAGCGTTGCTTTCGGCTGTCGCCATTTTGTCAAAAAGACAAAAATAACAGACAAAAATTCTTGTCGCCAAGACAAATGAATGGTATTTTCCTGCCCCGTAGGGCGAAAAACTACTGTTAAACAAACAGTTACAAAAATGTCTCGCAATAACAGACGTAAAAGAACTCACACAGACGTAGCAGCAAAGATATTTGAATCAAGATATAATACTCCAAACACGAGAAAACGTTGAATGTCGTCGTCGAGGGAAGAAAACCAAATTGTTATATATGTGGGGAGAGAGGTCATACGAAGACCAAATGCTCCCTATATGAGTTCACACAGCCACAAAAAGAGAAAGCACAAGCAGAGGAGGAAAAATTGTAGACCACACTGAGGAAATAAAAGAGACAGAAGTGTGAAACAGAGAAAACAAAGGAGAAGAACGAAAATGGAGCTACTAACCCTAAAAAGCGAAGGAAAAATAAGTCAACAGAAAACAAAAGCGAGATAAAAATGCCAGAAACTAATAATGTACAAGAAGAGGTGGAGAGAACGGATAAAAATGTGAAATACAAAGGGCTTTTGATAAAGTACGAGAATTGCGAGCAAATGGAGAGAAAAGTCGAGAGGTAGAGAAATGTGCTGAATAATGCATTTTGATACGTGAGGAAAGATGCTTCGAGTGCATAAAAGAACTTGGTGAAAATATAATAACGAAACGGATATGGTTGGTGGAGACACCACCCCCTAGAACTGATTATTTGCAGTTGTTAAGGACGGGTGTAACAATGATTAATGGAAGAAAGGTAACGCGAGTGTTTCAATTTTTTGAGTTACAAAACCGTTACATTGTTTACATGACGTTGAACGTAAAAGTGAAAAACTGGATAAATGTAGCCACCCGACTTTGGGGATCGAGTGGACATTGCGCCTCATTTTTTTCATTTTTGCATATTATCATATTTTAATTACCCCGATTTTATGCTTGCATTTTGTACTGTCTTTATGTTTTGTGGTGTCTTAAAAATTCTTTGTGTCGCCCTTTATGGGTAATAAAGAAATCGGTATTTCGTCTGCCGTTACATTCTGAATTCAAATTCCGCCGAGGTCGACTTTGCCTTTCATCCTTTCGGGGTCGATGAATTAAGTACCAGTTGCGTATTGGTTCGATGTCAAGTAGTAATGCAGTACGACCTTTTCAAACGGTTCCATATAATTGAACAATGCAATCATTACATCAATTTAAATGCAGTGCTATCTTCAGCTGCACAAAATATAGAATTTCTTGACAAGTAGGATACATGAATATAATTTTTCTTATATATATTAACAGAGTAAGAAGGTGGAAGAAATTCATGTTGTTGTAGAAGAATGACTAAGAATAGACTACAATTTCTTAGAATAATATGGAGTATAGTGGGGTCATAGCGCTGTAAAGGTTGTATTTCTGATTATTTTCTATGTATAGATGTCGATATGCATTTGTATAGCTATATTTATGTACTACTAATCTGTATATTGTTTATGCATATGCATCATATAGTTGGATATACCCCTGGAAAAATGCATCAACTTTATGCATTCATCTGGATATAGAAGTAACATTTTAGGATTAGGTATATGCATTCCACTACAATAATATAATATAAATACAAGTAAGCCCGCTAGAAACAGACTACAAAACTCCAATAAATATTCATGCTAACATTGTCTTTAAATTTTAACCTCCCCAAAATAACTGTTTAAAATTTCTTAATAGAAATCTAATAACACCAACACCAATTTAACTGTCTGACATATGCAGTGTGAGCAACTAATTTATCTACAAACATTCTTTCGTAACCTCAAAAACACGGCAAAAATCAGCTTATATAAAGAATGTCTTGACATGAATCTGACAAACCTCGTTACACAGTTACTTTCACGCTTAACTGAAGTCTAGTCAATAAAAACTCCATCAAACGAAATAAAATTTCCTAACAAATTTCCATCAACCTACACCCTAGAAACGTACTTTCCTCTCATCCTCAGTCTCGTCTTCATGCACAACTATTCTCCCCATCTACCAACGCCACACCAAGTTATCACTGCACCTTATTATCGTTTCACATAGATCTACCTATCCAAAAATGTTAAGTTGCCAAGGAATATATTGAGACAAACAGAACCCAAGTGAAGCACAGTCTATCGAAGACTAGCAAACGAAAACTTCGAAGTCACACTCAATTTTTTTTTTTTTTTTTTTTTTTTTTTTAAGTCTAATGAACATATACTCTGCTAAAAAACATTAAGTAATCCTTCACTTTCATGTTAAACTGTCTTTTTATGTTAAACTGTTTTATATATAACTTGACAAACATTAAAGTGTGTGTGTACATAACTATTTAATAACAATTTGATTCAGTTACACACATCCACATCGCACACATGCATATTGTTTGTCTGTGTTTGGGAATGCATATGTGTGCACCATTAGCTAAGACGAAAGAGTAACTATGTGCCTATAAGTTGAGTTATTGGGTGCTAGACACTAGCCTGGTGTGTGTATATGTGTTTTGCGCGCGCGCATGTGCATATATGTGTATATGTGTGTGCATTTGGCTTCGTATTTCCCTTTATAGAGGGAAATACAAGAATTCAAGACGGAGAAGACGAATGCAAGGTGAGGGAATAATATTAGCGATGGAGGATGCAGTATAGAAAGTAAATGAATCACGCACAACATAGACCCTGGGAGCATATAACCCCTGAGCTTAAGAAAATGATATTAAATATTGTGGAGTATTCAGGTGAATGCTCAGCAGTTCTGCTTCTCTAACGCTTTACTAACTAGTAAAACTACTCTATTTCCTCTAGATGCAAGCCTAATTTTATATGAAGGTAATTCCTACGTATAGAAAAATACCATAACATATCGGAAAGATGATAGATAGATGGAAAACCAGTTAGACTTAAAGTTAATATATTATATATGTACAAGCGTAACTGCGTGGTAAGAAGCTTGCTTCCCAACCACATAGTTCCGGGTTTAGTCCCACTGCGTGGCACCTTGAGGAAGTGTCTTCTATTATAACCTCGAGCCGGTCAAAGCCTTGTGAATGGATTTGGTAGACAAATTGAAAGAAGCCTGTCGTTAAAAGTGACAATGCATAAACTTAATTATAATTACTATGGTTATATAATTTTTTCTTACATATTTGTATTGTCCTTTGAAATGCGCGTATGTATTGAATCCTATTTTGTATTAAATCTAATGCTGATTCAACATTTTTTCTCCTTCATTTTTCCATAATTGTTTATGGTATATTTATATTTATAACGATATTTTTCAACCACTATTTTCATATTCTTATTACTTGCTTTGTTTTTTATGCATATGATGAATCTTTATTGGAAATCATTCTTTCTCTCTTTTTGGACCTCTCTAAAGTTTGAATTGCTCTCTATATGAACTTATTTTTTCCCTATATATATATATATATATGTATATATATATATATATGTGTGTGTATATATTTGTCTGTCTTTGTGTCTGTGTTCATCCCCACCACCATCGCTTGACAACCGATGTTGGTGTGTTTACATCTCCATAACTTAACGGTTCAGCAAAAGCGACCGATAGAATAAGTGCTAGACTTACAAAGAATAAGTCCTGTGGTCGATTTCTTCGGCTAAAACCCTTTAAGGCGGCGTTCCAGCATGGCTGCAGCCAAATGACAGAAACAACTAAAAAAAAGTGTATATAAATAAATCACGACACAAGAAATGGAAGGCGTTCGGGTTTTAGTTTTTTTTTTTTCTTTTCTTTGTTAAAGAACACTCATACAAGGCTGATGCCATAATCCAGTTCTTGGCTCTGGTATACGATCTGTAGTCGACTTTACTATGGAAAAATTTCTGACCCAAGTATAGGACTAGTACTTCACAATCATTTGGATCAGTGAATGGCTTTAAAATGCCGGTGCTGCTTTCCTGCTTACGGCCACTTCTAAATTATCGTATACGGCCAGTGCTTGATCTCACTATTACTGGCTTTTAGTTCCAGCATGAAACTGATATCTAACTCCAATTTACGTCCCATGATTCACCACAGCATAAAACTAGTAATTTATTCCGGCATAAAACTTACGGTTTAATCTAATATAAGAGCGGTGGTGTTTACTCCATTGTAGGGACTTATCTTTTTGCATAAGGGCTGGCGCATGATGTTAGTTGTAGCATTAAGCAAACAAAGCACAAATCCCCAACTAAATATCAAATTCTCGCATAGCAGTTAACTTTCCTAAATAAACTTGGTGCCTACTCCCTAAATTTAAGCATATAGGAACAATATGATATTTAATGTCACTATGCGATATCTCACCACTTTTAAGATTAAAAAAAAAGAATGAAAGAATTTCCAAAAGCAAAATGAAAGATTATATTTTAGAATACGTAAAAGAAATATTAATAGAAAAAGAAAACAAGAAAAGTAGTTAAAAGACAGCAAGATAAAGGAGAAGGAGAAAACAATACAATGCTGAAAGAGGGAAAATATGATATAGACGACTTCAAAAATTCTCATAGAATCATGATGCATATATATTTTCTAAGAATAGAAGACCTCTCTGAAAGACAAAATTTAATCAGAAAAGAGATGAACAAATTCTGAGGAATATTGAAAAAGTAATAAGCATAAGAAACAGGGAATTAGATATTCCCATTTATGTGCCCACTTAAATCTAAACAAATATGTTGTTGAGTGCGTGAGTGAGTGTGTATGGAAATAAAACAATATATTAAACATATAAAATAGAATGATATATAAACATATTAACATATTTTCTAATCACGATAAGTGAGTATGTGCGTATGCGATGTTACATTAAGGGACCATATCTCCACGAACCAGTGTTCGTTATTTATTTTGATTCCCAAAGTTCTACCTTTTATTATTATTGAAACTATTTTTACAGAATTTTACAGCATTTGTGTTCATTGAAACAACATGGCGGTCTCTGGAGTCCTCTCTCCACGTATAATATTATTTCTATCTATTTATCATACACTTTATGGAAGACAAGATTGGAATTTTGATTTCAAACTTTTAAATTGTATTTTATTTACATTATTTTCGGTTTGAAATTACAGATTGATAATACTGAGATGTTTTCTGATAAATATACAGTTCAAATTGAGATTAAAAGAAAAAGAACACCACAAACTGAAAATCAAATTGAAACAAATTAAAATTCACTTTACAAAAAATGAAACTTGAAGCAATAAATAGTTTTAAAATTTCAATATTATTTTGAATCTATTTTTGCATTATAATTTCAGTTTAACACTTCCTGATCTCATTTTATGAAAACTTCTAAGTTTAAATTTCAAACTGAAAATTCGATTTTGAAACTTTAAAATTTTTAAATGATAATTAAGATAATGTCAGTTATTGTCATAAAAATAAGCGAGGCAGAATTTATCATAGAAGATACCAGATTTTGATTATAAAAGATCTCATACAATCGAACTCCTCAGCAAGTAACATAATATTAACTTTTAGGGTTTCAGATAGATTAAAATGATCCATTTGTAACTGATGTAGCGAGTACGTATAAACTAAATGCGTGTAGAAGGAAGTGAGAAAAAAGAACGAATACCAGGAAGAGATATTTATAGATACTTTGGAAAGGTTGTTTATATTTCAAATTGTTGTAAGAATCTGCCAAGGCCGGAATCAAAGTGTAGGCGAAAAACAATTTAACATATCTTCAGTTGGAAATGCCTATGTTCTGTCATTTGATACTATAGCAAAGAATAGAAAACATAGAGAAAATGTTTTCACCCGGTGCACTTTTATCCAATGTAGGAGTGAACCAACGCTAAAACGATATAGTAAACTAAATATACATTTTGAGAACACTACCTCAAATAGAATGAAATAAGGACACATAAACGTATCAGAGATAGCAACGAAAAAACTGCTTTAGTTTGAATCAAAACCTAGGAATTTCAACCATATACAACATTCCAGCTATGGTGTGGGGGTGAGAATCGTTATTTATTTTGTTTAAATTGTAAGGCCTACCAAGAAAGAGCGGTCGTTCAGCGAAACCTTTTAAAAAATTTCCTAGAGAGAGATTTATGATAAGTTTTTAATAATAATAATAATGATCTCTGGCACAGTACCAAAAATTACATAAGAGAGAAGAATCAAGTAAATCAACCCCAATACTTAACAGAAAGGTGAGTTTTTATTAAACTCGAAAGCTAATGAAAGTAACTAAATATATGACGCTCTACCGATTCTCCTACTCACTATGCCTGATAAATATTATTATTTCTAGTAAAGGCATAAGGCCAGAAATTTGGGGTAAAGCGTTACTCGATTATATCAACCCCAGCACTTGACTGGTTCTTTATTTCCATCGATTCACGATAGACTGAAAGGTATAGTTGACTGAGGCATGATTTGTTAGATGTAAAAGACCGTAACGAAACACGTAGAGGCATTTTATCCGACACTCAGACGCTTCTGTTAATCATCATAAACTGAGCGCTGGAAACGTGTATAAATACACTAGTCATCTTAACTATAAACTAAATTTCAATATTATAAATTGGAATTTAAGTAAGTTATAAAATTTATGTAGGAAAATTAAATTACTGCATTCTGCGTCCATCATCCGCAAGCCAATATAGATGCAGTGCTTACACCTATATAGGAAGGACAGAGATCGATCCAAATATAGAACTATTACAAAATAACAGCAGTGGATCCTTTTGGAACATCTTTGTAGCCCTTGCACCCATGCACAAAGACTCTTTCAGAGTGTCACAAATAGCTCAGCTAACCGGGTAGAAAAATAATAAGTTTCAAGAGCATGTTTAATTAATTTTAGAACACCAAGTGTAAATGAAAAATTTATAAAGTTTGTCTTTTACTTGCTTAGGCTTGTGAAAAGACATGAGACGTATTCAATAATTGGGATATAAATTAAAGAAGTAAAAAAAAATTATTCAAAGTATATTTCGATCACATCCTGCGTTCAAGTTACAAATTCAACAATAAAGTGCAAGGTCATTAGTTTATTAAACAGTTCGTGACAAAACTCTACATTTTAATGTCCGTAGTATAAAATAATTTACGACAGAATTGTTTTTAAACTAACTCAGCTAGATCAGAGAACTCATTAATGAGGGCAATCATCTTACACCAGATAAAGCTATCCTGTTCACACAAAGTAGTGAGTACTGTAGGAAAAACTAAAGTCGACAAGCAAAAAGGAGACAAACATTTCTTTTAGAGAATAATGTTGACGTCCGAAGAAAACACAAAATAATCATCGGTAGTCAACAGAGTTTTAGTATTATTAATATAATTAGATACTAGCTGTGCAAGAAACATGGATGAAAAAGCTGTGCAATAACTGTATTCACAATGTTAGATAATGACTAGTTAGTGCTACAATAATATGTATACACAAAGAAGCCTTCATAAACAAGTAATTGCAAGGGAAGTGGTATAATATTGTTGGGTTCCTATGTGATAAATGAAATTGCAAATTCATGCAATAATATTTTCAGTGCACTACATCCAGGCCTAGATAACTTAAGACAAATGGTTGATCTAAGGGACTGATATACCGGAATTTAGAATCCGTTTGTTTGTTTTTTTTGACACTGCAATCTCAACACCACAAGATCTCATATCTAGGCTAATCATCTCCAATATTCTTTTACTTAACGTGAATCAAATGCCAATTCATTGATATGTCAAACAGTTAAAATTTCGTTGCAGTACAATCACGATAGATTTCAGATTTGCCACAAAATGTCAGCTCATGGCCATATATTTCTACATTCAGACGATTCAATCAGAATATAGATAAATAAAATCTTGTTGTTACTTCAAAATTCTATGATAACCAACTGTACTGTCAAAACTTTTGATAGGACCATGTATTTTGCATAGCATAATAGGAAAATTATTGAAACCAATGAGGCAACCAACTCTGAAAAATTTATACCACTACAATATGATTTCTTTGAGGAGGAAAACACTTCTTAATATCAAACAATTTGTTATGAAATATTAGAAAAAAATTGAAATTTATTATAAGCATTGCTGTAAATTCAGCACATACTCATAATCAGCCACACGTTAGAAGATTTGCCAAAAAAGACAAAAAAAAAAGCCAGATCAGTGTACTTACATTTAATTGAATGTTATATTTTGATGTAGCATCTGATAATTTGATTGGAAATACATACATAAAATATTCTGCCTAAATCTGCATATAATTATAGTGAGTTTGTGTGATGTGTCGCATAATTTGAATTTTAGCTTGAAGGAACTGAATTGACAAATTGACTCTATGATCTGTATGATACTACAATTTATAGAATTCGATATTAAAGAAATTTAATTAATTTCTCTCTTTTTAGCAATGGTCCAAAATTGCAAGTTTTGGTGGAGGAATGATATAATCGATAAAATCTACTCAAATACTTGAGTAATACATATGTTATCAACCTAGAAGTGGGGAAGGAAATTCATTCTTGACAAGGTTTGAACTCAGAACATAATGTGACATAACTACATTCTGGAAAGCAATTTACGTTGCCATTCATCACGTGCCCTGATATTCTTAATGCTTTTCTCTGTGTGACGTTCCTTGAGTAAACTCAGAAGTAATCTGTTTGCGGTCGTAACGCTGGTGTTGCCAGCGTCATGTAGGTAATTTTTTCTCATTTAATTTCTTTATTTCTATCTATCTATCTATCTAACTATCGGCAGCCTTACCAATTTCAGGTCCTCTGGAACTTTCACTGTGCTTTTATTGAAAGCTTTTACCTCTGTCTTTATCCCCAGTTTGTATTATAATTCTTTATTCTTTTTCTTCTTACTGGCACAAAGTTCGACGAGAGTACAATTTCTTGTTGTTGTTGTGAATGGAGTTGAGTATTTTGTAGGTGGTGTTTTATCCTGGTGTTTTCCTTCTGGTTTTTCTCTTTTGTTCGTTTACTTCACTTGTGAGTTTTTGTTTCGTTGTTACTAGTGGAGGTAGTGACTGTAATGATGTACTTATTGTTGTGGATTTAGTTTTGTTTGGGGTCGATGTGAAATTGGTGTTGCTTTGTGTTGTGTTCTCTTTTATTATCTTTTCAGTTATTTTGCTTTTCTTCGTCTCTTTCCTCGTCACCAGAAGTGTTGTCGGGAGACTCGGATTTGGTAACAAGGGCGCATCTTCTTGTGTATGTATATCTATTTTTGTGCATGTAAGATGGGCCTGAATAGGGGGAGGGAGAAGAAAGTGCTGGGTTGATATATACCCTAGTTGACGATTACTTCGCTATAGTAAATTTTGCCTCCTCAGTTGCTAGTGCAGATGAATTTTATATTAATGCTGTTGGTACTTCGCTGTTATTTCCATAGTTTTTGCTGCGATTGTCAAGGTTATCATTTTTGCTGTTGTTGTTACTGTAAATTCTTTTATTCCTTGCTGCAAACGTTGCTGCTACTTCTGTAGTTGAACATTATTGTTGTTGCAACAATGCTGTCGGCAGCAATGAGCTTCTTCTTTCTTGTTTGTGGGCAGAACGTTCTGAGGCGGTCAGTAGTTCTACAAACGTGACAACTCATCATTTATGAGGGATTGTGGGTCAGTTATACAAAGCAGGAGGGGGTGGAAGAAGTTATAGAATTCATAATTGAACGTATTGATTTCAAATTTTGGCACAATTTCGTGGGGGGAGGATTTAAGTCGATTACATCGACCCCCAGTGCTCAATTAGTACTTATTTTATCGACCCCAAAAGGATGAAAGGCAAAGTCGACCTCGGCCGCATTTGAGCTCAGAATGTAAAGACGGACGAAATGCTGCTAAGCATTTTGCCCGGCATGTTAACGATTCTGCCAGCTCACCACCTTATATAACTGAAACGTATTTTTAAAAAAATTATAAATCACGAAATAAATGAAAATAGTACGATAAAACACAATAATTGAAATAAGTTATCCAAAAATTAAACGCACGGGAGAAGTGAAAGCATTAGCAGCAACTATGAGCCAATAATCCTCGCATTCTTTGAACGTTTCTGCTATGGCACCAGCCTACAAGAAGGCGTTTAGAGTACCAACTCTGCTTATCATCTTGATCTTAACGACCACAATGACACTTATACATACCCTGCCTCATTCGAAGGAGCATACATCCTGCTATATATATATATATATATATATATATATCCTTCCATCTTATTTTCGAGGGCATATTGAAACGCTACATGTTCTTTGGGAACAAGTATATCACCATTCTCCTCCTTGTGGAGGCACGGAGCATAGAGGTTAGGGTGTTGGACACATGATCGTAAGATTGTGGTTTCGATTCCATATACCGGGCGTCACGTTGTGTCCTTCAACAAAACATTTCATTTCGCGTTGCTCCAGTCCACTCAGCTGGCAAAAATGAGCAATCCTGCGACAGACCCGCATCCCGTCCAGGTGGGGAATTAATACTAGCCATAGAAACCGGGAAACTTGCCCTTATGAGTCGCCACGACTCGAGAAGGTAACCTTCATTCTCCTCCTTGCTTTTCCTGGGTAAATTCTGCCAATGTTGAGCTGCCTCGACATGTCTCCTCCCTATCAACTTCAGTTGGTTCATGTCGAGGTGCTCCTAATGACACAGTTGTTGCTAAGGATGTCGCTGCTACAACTACTGTCGTTGTTTTTTGTTTGTTTTTTCGGTGGTGGTGGTGGTGATATATTGTTTATTTCCGCTTAAATGTCTTCAAAACTATTATTTTGTGTGTGTGTGTTTTCCATTGTGCAACTGATGTGCTTATACTTAAAGCTCTGTCAGTTTATTTAATTTCCATAAGTCTATTTTCATGTTTGAAAACACTAACAAATTGGGAAATGTGTTTGTTTAGGTCGTTTAGGCTACTGCTACCACCACTTTGGCGAACCTCTCTGTAAGTTATTTCTGAATTAACCATTTTATAACTAGAGTAAAGTCTACAAATGACAAATAATAGAAATATATATATATTAAAAATAAAAGATATAAAACTTTGGACGAACCTCTTTTTCTACCCCAGGGAAATGGAATGAATATTCAAATATTGCAAGCGATCTCGTTGATGAAACGAACAAAAAAATATTTTCGACAAGTATTCCTAGAGGAAATGACATTCTGTGCAGAACTCTGAAAAATAAATGCATCCACGGGAACAAAACAACATAAACAATAATAATAACTAGCGTGAATATTTCACAGAATTAATGATAAACTTATTGGGTTATTTCTGAAAACATTATCCAAAACACCTGAAAGCTTAGCCTGTATTGTATCTGTATCAAAAGATAGTTGCTCATCTGCGAATCATTGAAAAGTGAAAAACACTGGAATACTATGATTATTTAATGCCCTTTGTATATGCACTTTATATACTTTATGTACAAGTTTATAGACTTTATACAAAACACTCTCTCTCTCTTTCTCTCTCATTCTTCGTTTTACCCTCTTTTTTCCTTTTTCTTTCGCTCTTCGCCTTTCCCTTCAACTAATCACGTGAAAGCGTTATAGACGGGCGAAGCAACAGAGAAAAAATACTTAGTTAAAAAAATGTTACACATTTCACTCACCACCACGTCTCCCCTATCTCACTTCCCATATCTCTTCTGTCCCTTTCCACCTATCTCCATCCCCTCCCGTTCTTCTCCTCCCCTTTAACTAATCACGTGGCAGCGTTACGGACGGGCTAAGTTATGGAGTGACAAGCAGAATAATAACAATAATAATTATAATAACAACAATAATAATGCCCTGATGCAGTACCAGGCAGTGGCTACAGCAAATATTTTGCTCCATACCACAGATTTGCTTATCAGTTGTTTGACCTTAACCAGTTGAGCATGTCCCCTAGTGGCTGACAATATGTGCGTCTCTGATCACGAGCAAAAGTAGTGGGGGAACATCATAGCCATGTGTTAAGAGGAATTCTTTGGGGTTTGAATAATTTACCTCTGGAAACGTGTTTGTTTTGTTCATCATCCTTAAACAAACCTTATTCAGGGACCTTTTGGGCGGGATGGGCTATTCGACCCGAAGAAAATGTCATACTGGGTCCCACCTGCAAGGTCAAATGTTGTTTATCTGCATATAAGACCACCATGTCACGCACATATGGTTGTGGTTCAGATGTCTAGTGTACCCTTGTCAGACGGGTAATCATGATGGGTATACTGGGCTTCGTACATTTTACCCCAATGTCACTATGATGACATGCACGGCTCTTTCACTCAAGAAGAAGAAGAATTCTTTGGCACAAGGTTAGAAATTTTGATGAGGGGTTAGTCGATTACAACGACACCAGAGCTCAACTGGTATTTATTTTATCGATCCAGAAAGATTGAAAGATAAAGTTGACTTCAGCAATATTTGAACTCGGAACGTAAAGATCCGGAAGAAATTTTGTAAAGCATTTTGTCCGACACAGTAATGGGTCTGTCTGCTCACTGCCTTAATATTGAGCCCGAAAGAACGAACGACAAAGTTGATCTCAGAGGAATTTGAACTCAGAATGCAAAACTGGAAGAAATACCGCCAAGCATTTTGTCCGGCATGCTGATGATTCTGCCAGCTCGCTGTCTTTTTAAATCTTAGCACATAGCCAGAAATTCTTAGGGAGTGGGACTAAGTTGATTACCTCGACCCCCAGTATGGTATTTTTTTTTTTTATCAACTGCGAAAAGATGAAAGGCAAAGTCGACCTCCGTGACATTTGGGTTCAGAACGTAAAGCCAGACTAAATATCGCTGAATCTGGCGCACGCAAATTCATGAAGCGTTCCATATATTTCACAGTCTTTCCAGAGATGGTGTCTCTATCTCGACTTAAAATACTGGTTAGTGGCTAACCATAATACACAAACCTCAATATTGAGGGAAACTATCCAATACACGTATCAATGAGGCTGGAAGCAACAGTGAAGGGTTTCCGCTCGGCAGGTGCCCTCTGGTTGAACAGCGCAGGCCTGGTCATCATCCAGGGACTTCTCAAACTCAAAAATCAACCCCAAGATTCCGAGTTCGATTCCAGGTAGTGACCTGAATAATAATAATAATAACAACAACAATAATAGTAATAACATCGAAAAATACCTAAGGAATGAGAACCCAGGTTCGAAATTTCCCCAAGACAACTGATGAAGGCCGGAGGGTATATCAGCCGAAACGTTGTGTTAACAAAAAACAAGATGAAGACAAATATCCGTCGAATGTAAATTATGTACATAATTCCTCATCTCTTAAATATACAACTATATGTACAGTACTGTTTCTACTTCACAGATTTTCACCTATCGCGGGGGTGGGGTGATGATGGAACGTAACACCCGCGATAGTCGAGGGATTACTATACAAGGAGGCGAACCGAATTGTAATTGAGTGTTGGATCAGAAGCGAACACAGTCGAAAAGAACAAATAGATGGTACCGTAAGTTGCAGATAGCGAGCTCGCTACTCATACAAGATTCCAGGAGCTCCAACAAAACCTGAGTTAAAAGAATGGTGATGATGATGACGACAATGACGACGACGATGATAACGAACGACGACAGCGATAGTGGTGGTTTTGGTATTTTTTTACTAACTGCAGACATGTGCGTTCCTGATTAGACCTCTGAAGACAAGCCTCAGCTTTTTGGCAAACATTTTTGTCAAAAGCTTTAGCTGTGTGTTTACTAAAGTCACCACTCCTCAGATTATGTGATTAGGAATACTTCTATTCTGTTACCAGTTATGCAGACCTCTTCCAAAACAACAGCGAACAAATATGACATGTTACAATACTGTTAGCAAGGCAGACCACCAGTCCCGACAATATCTTCTTCACTCAAATGATTAATATATCCGCTGCTACAGCTATTTAAGTGGGCACTTCATAGTATTTAGTGTCTTCCGAGGAAGACATTGAAAACACTTCGTCTCGTGACTGTTGTTCGGCAAAGAACTGCTGAAAGTATCTGCTTGGAGTCAGGTAACACGCTTTGCAGTTCGCCAAATACTGAGCTGTAGCTCTGTTCCTACACCTCTGCATTCTGTGTATTGAACAGTTTTAGCTCACTCGTGTTTCAGAGTATCTGCTCTTGTACGAACAACGCATTTTTGCGCTTCGCGTTAAGGAATTGGTCACTGGTTATTTTGCCGCTATCACGTTCTGTTCTCCTCTTCTATATTGTTATATTTGTTAAAACTAACATATTCTGCTCTGTCGTTCCTTCTTCTTGAGAACCACGACCTGTTATTAATTACTGCACCCGTCAATCACCGCTAAACTGATTTCATAAGCAGGTTCCTGAACAACTACTAGACTGGGAAAGGTGAATTCAACTTCCAGCACCTGGATCTCTGTATTTTAAGCTTCTCTAATTTGACTTTACACTTGACAAACATGTGATATGAGTAGCCAGCTCGCCTGAGTTCTATTCATAACACTTAAATTAATGAAAACGCTATGCACCACCTGGAATAACCTGCTGCAGTTTATCCAAGTCCACACCGACAGACTAAAAAGAAATCAGGTGATTGTTATCGACGGTTGGGTCTTTTTGGAAAGTTTTCAGGCATTTACAACCCATTACTCTATTAAATACACTTGCACTATTTCAGTCGCTAGATGCTAGTAGGAATATCCCTAGGTATATGATAAACTGACCGTCCTGCTCCCTATGGTACATAAACAGCCAAATAGTCTAAAAGCACTACTGACTTTGCTACTTCTCACCTCCAGGGCAACCGACTTCACTATCGTCGAGGAAGATTGTTTACATCTTGATCGAGGTCTTTCCACAATAATGCTGCTGCGCTACTCGAACCGAGTTGATCACTTATATAGAACCACTTTTGCATTAACATAAATGTTGGCCAGGAGGGGAACGAGCACATGTATTTTGGAAATCTGAATACCTCTGATGGTTGCCCTCAACAAGCCTTAGTGACTAGAGATTGTTCAGCGGATGTTTTTGCTTTCACACCAACTTCAGGCTAGTTCCGTACACATATCATCCTTAAGTGCAACTTACTGGTTAACGATTCATCTGCCTTGTTATTAATTGTTGGTGATCTGGGACTTTACGACTGTTACTTTAAAGAAGGTAGGATTTCTAATATTTATTTCCTTATTGCCCACAGGCGGCTAAACATAGAGGGGACAAACAATGACAGACAAAGGGATTAAGTCAATTACATTGACTCCAGTGATTAACTGGTACTTATTTAATCGACTCCGAAATGATGAAAGGCAAAGTCGACCTCGGCAGAATTTGAACTCAGGATGTAACAGCAGACGAAATACCGCTTGGCATTTCGCCCAACGTGCTAACGTTTCTGCCAGCTCGCCGCTTGGCACAAGAAATCTCACTACTTTGATCTTTGGGTGGGGAGAATTCATTTATTGATCCTTCATGTGTTACTATGTCTGTGTCATAGACGAACACTGTTAATTCTCTGTTGTCCATCCCAGTAACAAAGAAAGTGAGTGGAGGTGTTTGCGGATATTATTACTGTTGTTGTAGATGATGTTATACATTTTAGTTTTGTTATCTACTGCTGCTGTTGTAGTAGTCGTTACAATTATTGTTTCTACACTTGTTGGTGTCGTTTTAATGGATTTCTTTTTATTTTGCATCCTTTTCTTGCTGCTAATATTGTTACTGTTGTTGTTTATCTTGTTGGCCAGTCGTCTAACTAGCTTGTTCCGTTACGTTCTTTTGAATTTTGTGAGTCTTCAAGCATCTAGATATTCGGGGCTTGAAATTTCCTCATGTTCCATCCTTCGTCTTCTTTGATAACCTCTCTATCTGCTATTATTTTTTCCTTCTCTTCATCGTAACCCTCACCATTCTGTTCATGTAGGGAATCAGAGAGTGCCAAAACTATATCTGTGTATGTTTGTGCTTGTTTTTGCTTGTTTGTATTTGTATGCATCTTGCTGTTGTTACTGTTGAAACTTCTTCGAGGATGCAGTTGTAGCTCTTACTTTTTTCTACCTTTTTTTTTATTTTCATTTATCTCTCAGTTTAGTTAAATCTTCTTACATAATCTACAATTTCTGATACTAACAACACAGCCCATACACTACCAACAATTCTCGCAACTCATGTAATACAAAATTGCCAACAAACAATATAACACGACTCGCGCAACCCACACGACACAAATGCTATGCAGTCAGCGTCCAACAAGTTAACACAATTCAAACTACATATATCCTACTCAGCGTAAAGACGAAACACTAAAGTATCACAAGAAACAACGAAACA
Source organism: Octopus bimaculoides (assembly GCF_046866305.1). NCBI lineage: Eukaryota > Metazoa > Mollusca > Cephalopoda > Octopoda > Octopodidae > Octopus > Octopus bimaculoides. Next base: position 72,919,313 of record NC_142928.1, on the reverse strand, counting down.
AATTCCTCATGAAACAATATCGATGAAACATACAAACACCAATTTTACAAAAGACAATAATGTGAATATCTCAGGAATACGGAAGTTCACTTGGTGATGCTATAAAGACTAGCGTGAAAATGATGAAAAAAAAAAAGAAAGAAAGAACGTTAATGAATAATAACAACTTAATAGTATACAATAAACCTAGAAACAGGAAATATTCGATATCAATGAAACAGTTCCATTGCTGACACGATACATCATACTGTCATGTTAAATTGAAAAACAATGTTAATTACAAAATGTTAATTACGTAAGAAGAGGAAACTTTCAAGAAGGCTCTTCATCTTTAATTTAATGAAACAATTACGAGTTATAAGTGCATTAATGTTATAGAGGGATTAGATTATAAACTCTTCTATATAGTTGATATTTAAAAATACATAGAGAACCTACTAAAATTGTTCGTGAATTCAGACGAGGTATACAAAATAGTTTAGGTCTAGACATATGTGCCAAAGCTATTATAGAAAGAGATAAATTCGGTAAAATTGAGTACATCGTATTACATCTAGACACTATTAACAGATAAATAAACCATGAAACCAACACAAATATTTAGGAATAGATGAAACTGATAGGAATACAACACACATAATTGAAGAAGAAAAGCGTGCGACAAAAGAATCAGACAATGTTAAAAACAAAACTAAGTTCTAGAAATTAGACAATAAAAATAAATACAATAGCCATCCAAATTATTCTCTACAGCTACAAAATAATAAATTAGAAGTTAGATATATCGAAGAACTAAAACATAAAACCATTAAGTTATAAACAAGCTTCTGAAGGCACAACCCTTTCATTGATAGTATGTTGTATTGATGGAACATACCTAATCCACCCTGCAGGAAGGAAGAAAAGAGTCGAATACAAATAGGACAAAAGATAATATAAAATAACAACTAAAAAAAAAACACTTTAAAGTAAGCAACGAGAAACTCATTGGTGTAATAAAAGAAAAAGAAAAAATCTTTCTTTTTGTATAGGAAAACAAAAGAGTACAAGTCAGAAACTAAATACACAGAAGGAAAAAGATCTAAATAAAGAGTAAACAATAGAAAAAGGCTAATACAAACAAAAGACAAAATGAAATGAAATTCCAAGTTATACTGAAGAGAAATGGAGAAAAAACTATTCTGTGACTAATATCTGCCAGTCTCTATAGAGAGGATGTGCGCCAGAGTGGCAGCCAACAATGGTTCAAATGTTCTGGCCCCAAAATAGAAAAGGAATATTTGATTTTAGTTGCATAAGATCAATACTTAGATACCAATTACAAGAAAAACTAACTAATGAAAGAGACTAAACAATCCAAAAAGGAGACATTGAAACTCGTTATTTCAGGTTGCCCTATCATTGCCAAATCCAAGCATATTCACTGACACGACACTAGGAGTATGCCGACACTTCAATGTGAAAATGAATAAGTGATATAGGCGCGTACCACATATAGTACATGATAATGGCTTGACATGAATTATCTGCGATGCCTGTCCAAATTCAGAATGAAATCAAAGTAAACAATCGAGACATAAGTATTAAGAACAAGAACGAAAGAGTATGTACTATGATAGACGTATCGATCCCTTCTGATCGAAACTATCCAGAAGAAAATCAAAGAAACTGCCAAAGTATAAGGATCCTAAAACTAATACAAGCAAAATACTGTGTATGTAAGTGAAACAAAACCAATAACTGAAGCACAAAACGTTCGGAGACTCAATTGTACTCCGAGTCAAAAAATGTACAGCAATTTTGAATAGGAAAGGTATTAGTGACTACCATCAACGTTAGCATTTAACTGGCATGTATGTTATCGACCCCGAAGGGATGAAAGACAAAGTTGACCTCGGAGGGCTATGAATTCAGAATGCAAAGTTTCAGAAGACATACTGCAAGCATTTTTTTCTCGACGCCTTAATGATTCTGCTATCTTTCCGCCTTGATAATAATAGTCATTTATAATTTAAGCAAGAGGTCAGCAATTTAGGTGGACGGGATTTAGTCGATTACATCGACCCCAGCACCTCTCTGGTTCTTATTTTATCTACCTGGAAAGAAAGGCAAAGTTGACCCTGGTGAGATTTAAGCAAAGAACATAAAGAGCTGGAACAAATGCTGCAGAACATATTTCCTACGTTCCAACAATTCTGCAAATCCATGGCACTTGATGCCAAGTCGCCAAACCTCAAGATAAAATATCTGCAAACTAAATTAGCATGCACTAGTGTAATAATAATAAAATGCATCCATATAACAAAATATTTATATCTGTAATTAAAGTAAAAGAAACACAGTGTTTTTATGCACTTTTATCAAATTGTATTTTATTTTATTTAATTATAGAATCCTTAACATCCCTATATAGTTGCTATTTCGATCTAGATGGATCTCATCAGTGCGATTTGGTCAGCAATCTAGGGTTCATTAAACCTTGCATTATATTAAATTAAATTATCAACGTTATAAAAGGAGAAGGGGAGAGAGAAAAAGTATATAGTATGAGCTCGTTATTGTTCATACTTCATTTGTAGGGCAAATCAGAATGGGAAAGAAAAATAAATAGTAATAAATTTAGTGGGTAATCTTACTGTTATATGAGTTATATGGAGACTAGTGTTGAACAATGAACATATCCTGGGAAAGCAAGCTGATGCACTACAAAATAGTTTTTAAATGCCAACATAAAACGATGGTAATGATAATGTTGGATACTTATTTCAACCTATTTCGTAGCTACCTTCTCAGGAGCACGTCTTAAGATTTTAATTAATGTCAGAATTAGAACGAAAATAGATTAATATAAATAAATTCTTAATCAAGTCTGCCATATAGAAAATACATATAGTCTATATAAAAATATATAAAAATACATATAGTCTATATAAAAATATATAAAAATACATATAGTCTATATATCTGAAGCAGACTGATAATGCTGAAGAAATTAAGGAAATGATGGGAAGGGTTTGCTGGTTAATATCGTGGTAATAGCTGATGCCATAATGATATAGAATGCGATGGTACTTATAGTTCAGATCTGATCAAGTACACCTGTGATCGAAAGCCGTCCACTAATGACCAACTAAAGCTACATCATCAAGTATTTTTCCTTTTTAAAAAGGTTAGTGTGTGGTTTGGGATACACTCGGCTGATACTTTTAGTCGATGATGGTGGTAGCGTTGGTTACAGAAGTGATAATGATATTAACATAATCAATGCAAGCGAGATAGAAGTTTTCTTATTCCTTTACTGCCCACAAGGGGCTACACACAGAGGGGACAAACAAGGACAGACAAACGGATTAAGTCGATTATATCGACCCCAGTGCGTAACTGGTACTTATTTAATTGACCCCGAAAGGATGAAAGGCAAAGTCGACCTCGACGGAATTCGAACTCAGAACGTAGCGGCAGACGAAATACCGTTAAGCATTTTGCACGTCGCGTCAATGTTTCTGCCAGCTCGCCGCCTTAAAACATAAAAGTTTTCTGTTTTGTTAGTAGGAGGTGGGTTTATCTCCGCACTTCTCACTCTTTTGTTCCTGTCAATCTCTTATCTCTGATAACAAGTTATTTTGCATTCATGCCAACATCTTTATCTGTCTCTTTTCTACTTCTAAGACATTTTTATTCACACTGTTTATTATGTCAGCCCCCACCCCATGTTTAAAACCATGAAAATATTACTATCAAATATTCACTGTTTACACATATTTCTTTGTAAGCACACACATACATATGATTATACATACATATACACTGATTTTATGTATGAATATATATACATATGTATGTGTGTACGTAGATAGATAGATAGATAGATAGATGGATGGATAAGATGGAAGCTAAAATTAATCTCGAGTCATTCCATCCAACGTTCTAACCCCTCAGTCAATACTATTCATGTGTGTGTGTGTGCATGTATATATGTGTGGGTGGGTGTGTTTGCATGCATTTGTGTGCATGTATCCACTGTATGTAATATGTGTGTGTGTATGTACATGTATGTGTATATATATATGTGTGTGTGTGTGTGTGTGTGTGTGTGTGTATATATATATATATCCATGTATATACATATGTGTATGTATGTTTGTGTGTGTGCGAGTGAGAGAGAGCTAGATTGGTCTTTATACTGCAAGAAGGGATAAACACCCCTCTATGATTCATCCACTAATGCAGTATCGCCTGATGAAATGACTCAATGGTGACGGTCAACCTGACGCCCATGAATAATATGGACTATACTGTACTAATCCCAAGGATACAGACTCTGATGTTAAAATCATGTAATTTGTGGAACGCA
>NC_142928.1:72869959-72909959 GCF_046866305.1 Octopus bimaculoides | reverse complement strand
CATAAGCAACAGCGTAAACCCTCAAAATCGCTCTACATAGTGTGAGCCTTCGAAATCGTTCTAATTCTTGTGCCTCGCTATCATCGAGGACTTCTTCTGACTGGTTCTTGTTTTCAGAGCCAGAATATACTTCATCCCCCTGTCATAGCAATTCTTAATACTCTACAAAGCTCAGGTGAGGCCCACAAGGGAGTATTGCTCTTGTATCTAGGAACAGACTGGTACTGCACACACATACACATAGTAGTGAAGACCACAATGACAGGAACCTGTATATACGTATAGTGAGGAAGAAAAACCTGCTGACATGTAATATAGGGTAAGACAGCATCAAGAACAGAGAACATTTTAGTCTTACTAGATATAGTTAGTATGAAAGCTGGACACTTTAATTAATCTGTTCTATACTACCAGGCAAATTGTCTACTGGAAAGAAAAAGGTAATAAATGAAACTTGTGTATCAGCATATGAAGAGCGGAGGTGGAGAAATCTTCAAAGAACCAAAATGATGATAGATCAAGGAAAAGTATTTAAAGAAAAATAAAAGAAAATAAAAGCAGAAGAAAGCAATTAAAAAGGGAAAAATGAAGGTGTGAGTGGGGTAAGTGGAAGACGTTATGAACAATAGATAAAAGAAGTCTTGTGAATATCCCTCTTAAATGGGCCGATTGTCAATTACAACCAAGAGTTCTATGTTGAAAAAATATATAACAAAATACAGTATATTGCAATATAAATAATAAATTACAAACTATTATTGGACAGTCAAAATTTGGAATTTAATTTTAAAAAAAATAGAATTTTATAATTACAGATTGATGATTGAAAGTATAAGTCTTATAAAGTTTATGTTGAGTATATAACAAAAGTGATTGTAATAGACACGCACATTCTCGCTCTCATACACACACATACACACTCACTTACACACACACACTCTCTCTCTCTCTCTCTCTCTCTCTCTCTCTCTCTCTCTCTTATATATATATATATATATATATATATATATATATATATAAGAAAGAGGGATGACAGGACTAAGTGATTATCTTTAATTTAACTTCATTAACTTACAGCTGTTTCTGCTATAAGATGCAATGGGCCCATAATTGAGTACCTGAATAACACCTTATAGCTTCATCGGACCCTCGAATATGAAGTGCAATTTATTTGGGAAAGAGGTACCACAGCATAGCCGCTGTCTAATGAGTGAAACAGTTAAAAGATATATATATATATATATATATATATATATATATATACACACACATATACATACAACAGATGTGGTTTGAGCAGCGGGCTCGCGGTCATAGGATCGCGGTTTCGATTCCCAGACCAGGCGTTGTGAGTGTTTATTGAGCGAAAACACCTAAAAGCTCCACGAGGCTCCGGCAGGGGATGGTGGCAAACTCTGCTGTACTCTTCCACCACCACTTTCTCTCACTCTTACTTCCTGTTTCTGTTGTGCCTGTTATTCAAAGGGTCAGCCTTGTCATACTGTGTCACGCTGAATATCCCCGAGAACTACGTTAAAGGTACACGTGTCTGTGGAGTGCTCAGCCACTTGCACGTTAATTTCACGAGCAGGCTGTTCCGTTGATCGGATCAACTGGAACCCTCGACGGAGTACCAACAACAACAATAGATGTATACTGCGTATTGTGAGGATCATAAGGTTGCACCCACTCACAAAACTTAATATTGCAGATCTAAATACTTAAATTCAAATTTTAGCATGTAAAGATGCTGATAAAGTTAATGCACATTTGTGAATGTGAGAAACGTAGATAATACATATTTGTGAATATTTGCATATGTTTAGTTCACCGAGCGCAGCAAAAAACACGAAAAAAAGACTGTTTTTCCGTGCCCGGTGAATTCAAAATTATAAAACGGACACCCACAAAAACACATATAGTTATCAATCATTCTCGTACTGAATGTTTCGATGGCATATATTTAGCTCTGTAAACAACTGCACGTTTTAATTCAATTCTAAAATAATCATTATTCGGTCGTAAACTATGAACATTCAAATACATGTTTTCCTCCTAGCGGACGCAGTTATCATGAGGGGTGTCATCCATTCTTCATAATATTTGGCTGCATTAGAAATTTGAATCTGAAATTAAGAAATTATAAGGAAAAGGATGTATAAGATTCACATTTTTTGTTACTTATTATGAAGTTCTTAAATTTTCTAGTTGGTGTTAATCATGTATGTTACTATTTCATTCTTTTTAGAAATCAGCACATATAACCTATAACTTTTTCCAATTATCTTCCCTTTTCTTTGACAGTCGAGCAATTCTGTTGTTAGTTATATTTCTTTCAACTTTGAAGAATCTTAACGAAAATGTAGTTCCTTTTGTTAAATTTTCGCTGTCATTCATTGAAAATATTCATTTTTTTTAGTGTGTCAATATTGGCAATTTTTCTCTGGAAAACTTCCCACTTTTTATTCAGTTAAATTGTTAAAAAAATTGAAGCCCAATTTAATAAAAAAAGACTCGATTAAATCGGCGTAGCGTCTAGACACTTCTTGACTAAAGCCTTTTTTGATATCATCTCTTGTATGAAAAATAATAAATACGTTAAAAGTTATCTCATTAAATGTCAAAAGAAACTAAAACTGGTGATGATGGACATCTAAGCAAAAAAGGAAAACTCAAAGATTAAAGATTTACAACCAAAATAACAACGAGGTTTAGTGAAGATGTTGAGATTGACAACCAATGGCTTGTATCCTAGTGCACACTGTTGTCAAACACTTTTGATGCTCATGTCACTGTTGAGTTTTTGTCATTCCATCAATTGAACATATGTGCAAGTTCGTCAAAACATGATACGATGTTGTTATGTATGCTCTTCAAAAACAAAACACAAACGTTGAAATCAACCAGTTTCAGTTGGAAAATATCATTAGCAGTATGAAGCATACTGACACATATTTGGAGATTTCAAATTCGTGAAAGAAACTGTTCATACAAGTCAAAAATGCTTTTATCCTCATATACCTCTTCAAGATGTTAAAGGCCCAACATCCTTCATCATAGACAACTATGCAACATATGCAGAAATGCATGCTTCGTGCAAAGGCGCTTTGATAAAACATATTCGTTTCTACTCTAGGCACAAGGCTCGAAATTTAGGAGGAGAAGGCCAGTCGATTAGATCGACCCCAGTACGCAACTAGTACTTAATTTATCGACCCCGAAAGGATGAAAGGCAAAGTCGACCTCGGCGGAATTTGAACCCAGAACGTAAAGACAGTTTTGATAAAACATAAGAGGTATTTTCACAGAAGCAGCCAACACCATTGTTTACTGGCTATTTTGTTGCAAGTATGTAGTAATTCTTAACCCTTGTCATTTTATTCTATAAGATAAGCCATTTGTCCATTTTCTTGATAGACATTTCAAGCACTAGGTTTCAGTTAAAAATCCAGATGAATCTATTTTCACCTTGGCCCATATTGTCATTGGCAACCAGCTATTTTCTCTGAGAGGAAAGGACTTCTATTGTTTGGCTTCCCCAATGTTAAATGGAATCAGGGCAATAACATTGGCCATGAAGTTCTGTATGTGACACTTCAAAACACTGACAATCTTCACCAAACATATTCTTTTCTACTCTAGGGACAAGGCCCGAAATTTGGGGGGAGGGGGGCCAGTCGATTAGATCGACTCCAGTACGCAACTGGTACTTAATTTATCGGGCCTCCGAAAGGATGAAAGGCAAAGTCAACTTCAGCGGAATTTGAACTCAGAACATAAAGACAGACGAAATACTACTAATCAATTTTCCTGGTGAGCTAATGTTTCTTATTTCTTTACTGCCCACAAGGGGCTACACACAGAGGGGACAAACAAGGACAGACAAACGGATTAAGTCGATTATATCGACCCCAGTGCATAACTGGTACTTATTTAATCAACCCCGAAAGGATGAAAGGCAAAGTCGACCTCGGCGGAATTTGAACCCAGAACGTAAAGACAGTTTTGATAAAACATAAGAGGTATTTTCACAGAAGCAGCCAACACCATTGTTTACTGGCTATTTTGTTGCAAGTATGTAGTAATTCTTAACCCTTGTCATTTTATTCTATAAGATAAGCCATTTGTGCGTATGTATGTATGTACATAGATGTGTATGTATACTTTCTCATACATACAAATATACATACATAAATACATTCATACATACATACATACATAGACATACACACACACATATATATGATGTATATGTGTATATACATACATGCATACGTACGTACATACCTTGGCGGAATTTGAACTCAGAACGTAACGGCAGAAGAAATACCACTAAGCATTTCGCCCGGCGTGCTAACGTTTCTGCCAACTCACCACCTTGTGTGCTAATGTTTCTGCCAGCTCGCCGCCTTCTTCACCAAACATATTGCAACAATGAGCCTAATGTTACTTTGGCCAAGCTGGAAATTTCATATATCATTATGGCAGAGCTGTTTAAAACGACTATATTCAGAATATCATACTGCTCTAAACAGAATAACTGAAGGCAAATGGATATTTCCTTGTCTAGAGAATGTGAAATCTGCAACAATTTTATGACCATAAGTAGAATGTATTACATAAGTTGAAACATCTGTATCAAGAACAGACTACATCATCTTACGCATTTTCAACTTGAAACCTGAAGTTGTGCATGCACTAAGCATTTTAGCTCACATTTAAATAAGAAATATGTTTTCATATTACAATGACATACGTAAGAGGAATTTTGTACAATATGTTTCTTATTTTTCCTTCTCACTCTTTTATCACTGTCTGTTACTTCTTGTACATATCTACTCTGTTCTTCTCAAAACTAAACAACTTGAAATTTGCGTGCATACACAGATATACACCTTCCTATGTTAGCAAATTGAAAAAAAATATATTTAAACTTCTTCAAAATTAAATTATTGTTAATTTCAGCATGAAAAATATATTTTGGTATGCATTAACATTCCAGTCGCAAATTATATACTGCCAACAAAAAGAATTGGAAGACTGAATTTTTGGTTAAAAAAAAAAAAAAAAAAAAAAGAAATACTATAATGTGATACAATATTAATTCCTGAAGATAAAAATTAATGTTAAAATTCAGTTTGATTGAATTTACAAATCTATAACTGTACAACAATTTATTTCACATACATACATACATATGTACGTACGTATGTATGTATGTATATACACATATACATCATATATGTGTGTGTGTATGTCTATGTATGTATTTATGTATGAATGTATTTATGTATGAATGTATTTATGTATGTATATTTGTATGTATGAGAAAGTACACATACACATCTATGTACATACATACATACGCACATGTATACATATGTTCATATGTACATACATAATACACACATACACATACATACACACACACATATATATATATACATACGCACATACATACAGACAGACACACACATATATATAAACTCATATATACATACATACATACATATTGCAATGACAGATGGATGAATAATTGTCTGAGAGCACTTTTTCAGTTTGTTTTGTTAATTTTGTATAATGGAGAATGTGTAGTATATTCTTTCATCATTCATATATTATACACAGCTTCCTGTACTTGTTTAGGTTTCACATTGCAGGTGTAGCTCCTTGTTTTATTCTTCTCTACAGTTTAAAAGCCATCACTATATGTGTAAGTTTGGCACTCTGCTATTGAACAAAGAAAGATGACAACTACAATGGCAATAGTAGTGGTGATCGCTGTGGTAGTGATGGTGACGGGAGGTTGACTGATGAGGGTGGAGAGAGTGTAATATTGGTGAGTGGTGATGACAAGGAGTTGACTTGTGTAAATAATTAGGTGTTGCTGTCTTCAAGAAATTAATTAATCTTTACTGCAGGCGCAGGTGTGGCTGTGTAGTAAGAAGCTTGCCTTACAACCACATGGTTCCAGGTTGACTCCCACTGCGTGGCACCTTGGACAAGTGTCTTCTACTATAGCCTCAATCTGACAAAAGCCTTGTGAGTGGATTTGGTAAATGGAAACTGAAAGAAGCCTGTCATGTACATATATATATATATATATATATATATATATATATATATATATATAGGCGCAGGAGTGACTGTGTGGTAAGTAGCTTGCTTACTAACCACATGGTTCTGGGTTCAGTCTCACTGCGTGGTACCTTGGGCAAGTATCTTCTACTATAGCCTTGGGCCGACCAAAGCCGTGTGAGTGGATTTGGTAGACAGAAACTGAAAGAAGCATGTCGTATATATGTATATATATATATATATATATATATATATATATATATATATGTATATATGTATGTATGTGTGTGTATATGTTTGTGTGTCTGTATTTGTCCCCTACCACCACCACTTGACAACTGGTGTTGATGAGTTTACATACCTGTAACTTAGCAGTTCAGCAAAAGAGACAGATAGAATGAGTACTAGGCTTTAAAAAACACAATAAATCCTGGGGTTGATTTGTTCGACTAAAACCCTCCAAGGTGATGCCTCAGCATGACCGCAGTTAAATGACTAAAACAAGTAAAACACGGTTGTTTTATGGATGACCAGCGGTCGCTCATGCATACCAGTCTCCCCTCTCATTGCCACTGATGTCATTCAAAGGAACGGCAAAGATCAATGCAGCTGAGTGAATTGGAGCAACGTGAAATAAACAAGTAAAGGATAGGCACAAGGCCTGAACTTTTGCTGAATGGGGGTAGTCAATTACATCAACCCCAGTGTACAACTAGTACCTTTTTTCATTGATACTGAAAGGTTGAAAGGCAAAGTCAATCTTGATGAAATTTAAACTTGGTATGTAAAGCCAAAAGAAATGCTACTAAGCATTTTGTTTGATATGCTAATGATTCTTCCAACTTACCACCTTCATTAATAAACTAATTAATAAAAGATGTTTCCATTAAAAAGCGTATACCTAATTTGTTTTTCTCATTTTCTTTTCTCTTTTCTTTTGATTTACTTTATGTGCAAATTGAAACTGCTACTCAGTTTTGATCTTACATTCATTTCATTTAAGACAAGAAGAAAAACAAGGACATTATAATTTTCAATTAATAAAAAGAAGAATTATAATTATATTTGTATTTTTTGTCCTTTTTCTTTCTTGATAATTATATAGAACTCATGACCATGAATAAATAACTGAACTAGTGTGATGAAGAGCCAATAAAAGCATCACTATATGGTTGCTTGGCCTCCTAGAAATAGCTTCCAAATCTCCCTCAAACCAAACTTTTCCATTTAAAAAAAGGAAAAACACATACTGCCTAATGTAGTCTTTGATATACATTGATAAAAAGAAAGACAAGATGAACATCACTAGGAAAGGTGAGACACCAGTCTTCTCAATTAGGGTTGACCTAGAGCAGGGGTTCTCAACTATTTCTCATCTATGGACCTCTCTGATTATTGTTTTATTCTGGTGGACCCCCATAGCCATTCAATGTTTGAAAATTAGTTTTATAGAAACTCCTTTCAAAATCTCTATTTTGTTTTGAACTATGTAAAATGTTAGAGAAAGAAACCTCGCTGTTTCTTGCAATACGCACCAATAAATACATCTAAACAAAATTTGTTCAGGAGCCCTTAAAATAATTTTTGTGGATCCTCAATTTGCTATTTTGTTATGTGGACCCCACCCAAAGAAAAATCTTATATGGACCCTCAAGAGCCAAATGAACCCCATTTGAGAAGCACTGACCTAGGGCTACACAGGAACCACAGCAGCTGCAAGTACAATAACAACAACAACATTGAATTGATTTAATGATTTTGTCATGTGTAAGTTTTTCTCTCACATCCACTTACTCTGCATGTAAAGTAAATAGTAGGATCTGAATAAACTAGCAATGGTTTATGTTGGTAGTTATTGAATATAAACAATTCAAAAGTTAAATAAATTGATTTGCTTATAAGGAAGAAATAAAAATTTTAAAAAACTTGTATTTCTGTTTCTTCACAGCAAATAAATTTATTCCAGTTCTGGATTATTTATATTTTGTATGTGTGAAAATACATGCATCATCCATCACTCAGCAACATTTTGATTTTTTTCCTGGGTAGTAAGGCTGTGCTTCATATCTTGTAAAGTACATAATTTGTGTAGCATTGCTCCTTTGTCATGTCTTTTAAAGTTAATAGTATTTGGGATCACTGTTCCTCACAGAAATATAGTGGCTCGTGTAGTTTTACACTCTCAACAATTCTTTAACTCTTTCATCACCATAAAAGGTAAAGACACTCCCCCCCCTTCGGTCATGATTGACTATGAGATTGCACCTAGAAAGTAACCCTCCAAAGCACAAGTCTAGGCAAGGTTGTTTTATGGAGGACCAGCCTCCCCTCTCCATGTCGCTGATGTTATCCAAGGGACAGGTAAAGACCAATCCAGCAGAGTGAACCAGAGCAACGGGAAATAAAGTGTCTTGCTCAAGAACACAACGCATAGCATAGTCCAGGAATTGAACTCACTACCTTGTGATCATGAGCCTGACACTCTAACCACTGAGCTTCTGTTGAAAAATACTTTTGCTTCAATTGATTTTTAAAATAGTTAAGAATTTAACACAATAATTTTGTCATTATTAAGCCAAGGCTTGGAACTTAAATCAACATGAGATTTTGATGGGAAATTTGAAGTTAGATCACTTTAAAACAGGCTGTTTGCATACTCGAATCAGAGGTGGTCTCAGGTGGGTTGGTAACAAAAAGGTTAAGCTGCAATAAGAAGATTCATTCAAGATTCTGAACATGAATGATACTAGTATAAATCAATTAAATCATTACTCAAATGGCATTTTATTTTATTTCAAAAGAATAAAAAGAAAAGTTAACCATGGTATGATTTGAACTCAGAACGTAAAGATCCGGGACTAAATACTGACTGCAAAGTATTTTTTACTATTGCTCAAACATTTCTACTGTCATCTGTTGGTCACAAAATTTGTGACAGATACTGGTATCATGCAAATGGCACCCATGCCGGTGGCATGTAAAAGCACCCATTACACTCATGAGTGGTTGGCATTAGGAAGGGCATCCAGCTATAGAAATCATGCCAAATGAGACTGGAGTCTGGTACAGCCTTCCAGCTTGCCAGCCCTGGTCAAACTGTCCAACCCATGCCAGCATGGACAATGGACATTAAATGATGATGATGATGACACATGTAGTAGTCACATTATTATGTAAGCAAACAAGCCATGTGAACATCCTACTCAATGATGGAGAGATTATGACATGCATATCAACAATGTTATGTCATGGGTTTTTAGATGATATGCCATGGACTTCATTAAAAAAAAAAAAAAATTCAAGTAAAATATAAAAAGAAGCTTCCCTGCAATTTCTTGTCATAAGAATCTCACAAAAATTTGATAAAGAATTTCAAGTTAAACATATTCATCTCAAAGATCATGTTTCAGTAATATCTAAATTATCCAGCACCTCATATGACAACCCATTAATTAAAAGTTACTGACAAATTAATGAACTCTTGCATGACTTGGTGCGTGATTTTTAGTTTTATTTTTTCTTGTTTTTTTTTCTCAATTCTTTTATTCTTATTTTCTGAACCCAAACAAAAGCGCATAAATAATTAATTAAAAAGATAAATAAAATTATCATAAAATGTAAGCAGACAATATTTTCAAGTCTTGATCTTCAGATGTTGAGTCTCATGGAGGCAAAGACAAGTGGCTGAGACCTTTGGTGATTTGCTGTGCTTGAGAAGACACATCAAGCCAAGTGAAATCATAGTCATGGCCCATGTTGGTGACATGTAAAAGGCACCCATGTTGGTGGCATGTAAAAAGGCACCTGTACTGGTGACACGTAAAAGATACCCACTACACTCTATGGAGTGGTTGGTGTTAGAAAAGGCATCCAGCCAAAACAGGCTGGCGCCTTGTGCAGCTCTCTGACTTGCCAGTTCCAGTCAAACCATCCAACCCATGGAAAACAAACACTAAACAATGATGATGATGATGATGATGATGATGACATTTGAACAATATCCTGTTGTTGATAAGGATGATGACATTCTTTGTATATTACAGGCAGCAAGTTGAGCTAGTTGTGAGTGATAACATTTTGAATGTAAAACTGCCACTTGATACTAAGCATCTGTCACTCCTCTAAGATATAAATTTTTTTTTATTTTAAACTGTTGACTAGAGGGCTACAAGGAATGTACATATGTATATTTGCATGTATGTATGTGTGTATGTATATATGTATATATGTATGTATTTTTGTATGTGTGTGTATGAGTGTATATGTAAATATCTTCCTATGTGTATGTATGTATGTGTGTATGTATTTATGTGCATGTGTGTGTGTGTGTGTGTGTGTGTGTGTGTCCATGTCCCAAAACTCACCGTCAAAGAATTCACTTTCATTCTTGTCAGGACTTTACTTACATTTAGTAGTTTCGAGCTTTAGCATTTCAGATATTATTGTTAACAATCATAGAATATCATGAAGAGAAATTTATTAAAGAAGCTTTTATTAAATGTATACCATTGAAGATGCTATTAGAAATCATATTAATGAGTTAGCAATAAGCAAAAATACTGTTAAGCACAGAGTAATGAATGCTAATAGAGAAAATTAAATGAGGCAGCAAGCTGGTAGAATTGTTAGCATGCTGGGGAAAATGCTTAGTGGCATTTTGTCTATCTTTACATTCTAAGTTCAATTTCTTTCCAGACCAACTTTGACTTCCATCCTTTTGGGGTTAATAAATAAGTACCAGTTGAGTGCTGGGGGTCAATGTTATTGACTTACCCCCCCCCCCCGAAATTGCTGGCTTTGTGCCATAATTTGAAACCAATACAGAAAATCAAATTCAAGAACACTCCGATACCTATTACTTTATGCTATTTGTCTTACAACCACTGATATTACACAAGCAGCTCAATTAGATATTATAGATCAATATTTTCATGAAGATTAAGTTACAGAATTTACCTCAAAACCTGTCAGGGGAAACATAGATGACTATGTTGGTATATTTTCTAAAAGACAAATAGAATTGTCAAAATTAGTTTTGGTTATAAGCAACGATGTTCTGGAAGAGTATGCCAAAATGTTGCTTTCTGTGGTGGTGCCTGGGTATAATAGAGCAAAATGCTAGAGATATACCAGCAATGTATAAATCAACAAACACTTGTAAAACATCCGAGGTAGTATTAACTCATTAACTTTTATTGATTCAGCTCTGTGTTCAAATCTTACTAAGGTTCAAAAATCGATTAAGATTGTTCATCATTTTTTCAGTCTACGGAGAAATGGCTAAAATTTGTTCTGTTTATAATTATACCATATTACTTAAGATAAACTTTGCCTTTCTTTCATTCAGGATTAACAAAAAAGAATACCAGTAATATTCAGTGAGTAAATATACTATATTGTCTCTTCTTCAACTGAACATCTAGTTTTATTCTGATGACATAATACCTAAAACTGACTGTTGCAGTTTACATCTCATCACAATAGTTTTCAATATCTTCAAGATAGCTTTGCTTATGCTACTTATTGAACTCCCTTTAAAAGTATCTTCTGAAATATACAAAATATTGGCAGTGTTCATATATTATTTCTTGTATTATTTCTTGGTTATGATGATGGCTGTGCCACATGTCCTGTTAATTACATAGTGCTGTTTTTTGTCAGGCTACAATTTGGCTCATTAGTTGCCAATAGTTAAGGAAGATCTTCAGTGCAATTTACAGAAGCTTATACACAAGAAAGCACTGTATATAAAAGCAAGCTGTAAGAATTTCAATGATGTAATAAAGTCATGACAAAATCAATTTGCCTGTTGCCAGGGCTTCACATAAATGACATTATTATTTACTTTTAAAAAGTTAAATCATTTACAACGGTTTGCTAATGTACAAAAATATATGATGGCTGCATCATGGCCAAGTACTTGAACATCTTATTGAATGTTTAAACGGAATCAGAAAAAATATGAAAAGCATGGAGCATGAGTTTCTAATTTTACACAGCTCAATAAACTTATACAGGCTTACTGAATTAGTCTTCAGCTGTATTGAATGAGTCATACTAAAAACAGGGCTACAACATGTATTTACTTTAATTTTTAACATTTTTTTTCTCACTGGTACAACTAGTAACTTTTTAAGAATATTGGTATTTTCCCATGTATGACTTAAGAGTGTTGAACTAAATATATTTATTGTGGAATATGCTAAATCTGGCTTCTGTGCTGATAATTACAGTGCAGCAAGCTCTAGCAATATGCAGCACAGTCCAGTTACTTACAAGGAAACCAGCCTTCCACAGTAAAGTTTAGCAACCTGCAGCGAGATGTAGCTTCTTAGAATGAAGTCAATCTAGTAATTTTATAAATTGTAACTGATATCTAACTAATTTTTATTACAGAGATAAATAACATTCAGTTAATTTACCTTATACATATATTATATTTATTTCAGTCCGTAGTAGTTAGCTACTCTAATAGAAAAAAAGAAAGAGAAAAAACAACTTTATTTTCCACTTCTATATCAAAATTTCATTTCAAACAGATGAAACTTGAAATTTCGAAAAAAATTGTGATGTGTGTTAGAATGTATGTTCTCACTGTTTTATATTTCATATCAAATTCCGATGTAATCGTAATTTACACACTCTGAGAGGTATTTGAAAGAAATTTCGTTACAAAATACCCATTTTCCTGAAAACAAAGCCTACAGATGTGAATTTTTCGAAAGTCCTCTTCCTACCCTAAGGAATGTTTTTTTGTTTTTTTTCACAACAATTTCTGATATAATCGGAATCTACACCATCTGAAGCATATTTGTAGAAAATTTCATTTAAAAATATCCATTTTTCTGGAAGTTATGAGGAAACAAATTCGTGGAGGGGGATGCACACATCTGTAGGAATACTGAAAATTATTAAATTTCTAAACGAGAAAAAAGGGAAAAAATAAATTGATCAACAGAAGTTATCGACGAAATGTTATAAACAATATGTTGATACATGCTATTAACGACTTGAATTAAATCCGTTATGCAAGACCAACATCATTATCGAAAGTGTGTCGACGGGGAGATAACTTTTACAACCCTAAAATATAACTTCACTTTCATTTTATTAATACTATGGGGAGATAACTTTTACATTCAAATAAAAAATTGGAATATAATCACATTCTGCTACGTAGCATTATTTTATTCCAAAAGAAATACTTTAATTAAAATATACAAGCCAATAGACTGACTTAAATATGTAGGTCATCATCTCGCTCTTAACTGATAGTATTAATACTTCGTTAAAAAATTCCGCCACCGATTTCTTTTCCATAGATACTAGAACACAAAGCAATTAGAACTAAAACACTTTAGAAAGGACATTAGAGCTGGATCAACTTCCTGTCCCACGAAACTCTTTAGTGTTCAGAAAGTTATTAAGGTAGTTGTGGCGCCAAACGTTTGAACCGGTCTGCATTGGAGGAGTGCTTTATTTACATTACGAGATCTGGTGAATATGTTTTTTGAATTTTTTATTACTGTTAAGTTTAATTGTTATTGTGAATTAATTATGCACAATGGTTTTAGAAATTGTAACTATTGATAATAGTGTGTGAGTTATCTAAAAGACAACCCAGGAATTTGCAGTAATGTTTTGCAAATATTTGTAAATTGTGTGTATCTTTGTTACTGATTGGTTCCAAAGAACTGTATTTAATTTCAGTGGAATATTTACATGAATTGATATCAGGATAAGGTAAATGAGTCAAACAAACTCGTATCATATAAGTATTTGAGAAATAGCCTTTTTCGTAATATCAGCGACAGATAAGGGTGTATTGTTAATGTAATATAACTTCGTTTTCTTATCTTTTGGACACATCTTGAGTAGTTACTCGCAGTCTCTTTTTCACAGAGAATTATTGCTTAAGACTTATACTGTCGTTTTAAGTAAACGAAAGCATATAACGTATCACTTTCGTTGTTGAATACTTTCGTTATTGAATAGAAATGAAAAAAATAAAGCTCATCACTAGAAGTGCTGTTAATTCAAATACTTTATTATCACTAAGTAATAGATGGTGAGCTGGTCGAGTCGTTAGCATGCCAGACAAAATGCCTAAAAGCATTTCTTCAGACTTTACGTTTCGAGTTTAAATTTTGCCTTTCATCCTTTTGGTGTCGATAAAACAAGTACCGGTCGAGTACTGGGATCAATGTAATCGACTAGCCCCCGTCCCCTAAATTTCAGGCCTTGTGCCTACAGTAGAAAGGATTATTATCAGTAAACACACACTCACACATCGCATACATACACGGTCTTATCAAATCTTTCGTCTATCAAGTTCATATATCGGATATGTAGGTAAGTTGACAGTTATTTCTAACAAGTCTGTTGACTGCATAGAGGCTCCCAAATTGGATAGAAAAAGTACTAAGTGTTGCAGTTTAGATCTTGTTCATTTCTGACTAGGTAGACCTATGTTCCAAGCATTCCAGTCTCGTCTTAGTTTCTTTTTAAACTGTTAGGTAATCTAGCTATTTCTTGTAACTGGTGCAATTACGTGAAACCAGGTGTGTCAGTGTTACAAATCAATATCTTTTTTTTATTTTTTACTCTGTAATATAGTAGAAGAAAACTAGGGTAGATTCCGTCCTCCCTTGTACCTGTCTGAGATTTATTTTATTGACTCCTTTACAATCAATATCATTATTCTACTACATAAGTCACCATATGTAACAGTTTAAACAAAGGGTTTCTTGACCATAGGATGAATTTGCTAAACAGTTGACTGATAAACTTTGGAGTGAAGTCAAAAATAAACTTAAACATTTCTCAAGTAATTAATATTGTAAATTGCAATACTTACGTGTATGTATTCAAGCTAAAACACATGCATACAGTTTTCTTCAATCACAAGGAAACACTAGGCAAGTATCTAGCCCTTGGCAAACCAAAGCCTTGTGAATGTATTTGATAGATGGAGAGGAGCCCATTGTATAGCTATATGTATGTGTGTGCAAGATTTTGTTTGCTCCTGATCCCCACCAATGTTTGACGAACAGTGTTGGTTTGTTTATATCCCCGTAATTCAGCAGTTTGGTAAAAGAAACCAATAGAATAATAAACAAGCTTTAAAAATCAAAACCTAATTATGGGGTCAATTTGTTCCACTAAACCCTACAGGGTGATACCTCTTCATGGCCACAGTCAAATGACTGAAACAAACAAAAGATGTGTGTGTGTCTGTCATCAAACAATAGTTCTGAGTGTCACTGTCTTACAACCAGTGTTTTTGTTTCCAGTCTTCCACAAAAACTTTTCTGGCTGTGGAGAAATATTAATTTCTATTTGGAAACAGATGAAGGCTAACAACAGGAAGACAGCTGGCCATTAAAAATCTGTCTCCAACAACTTCCATCTGACCCATGCAAGCATGGAAAAGTGGATATTAAAAATGAAACCTATGAGATATCTATACAAGGTGTTCATAAATTATTTTCACAACTTCCACAGTTTATTTTACTGTATTCTCTAGATGTGTTGTATGCAACCATTAGAGTTCACTTAGAAGAAGTGTTCTGATGTTTCAAACAAAATTGTTTGGTTGCCAATAAACTCTGCTGAGTTATCCTCCTTATTTTTCACTTCCTCAGAATTTTTCAAATTATAAAGATAATTTATGGACACCCTGTGTGTGTGTGTGTGTGTGTATTGGTTTCAAATTTTGGTACAAGGCCAGCAATTTAGAGGGTGGGCAGGGTAAGTCAATTGCATCAATCCCAGTATTCAACTGGTACTTAGTTTTTGTCTGCCCTGAAAGAATGAAATGCAGAGTTGACTTTATTGGAATTTGAACTCAATGCATAAAGATGGACGAAATGTTGCTAAGCATTTTCCCCAGTGTGCTAACAATTCTGCTAGTTTGCAATATTTGTGTGTGGTAAGAAGCTTGCTTCCGTGAACAGAGGTGGATGTGGGTCAGCTGTTCTCCGTCCAATTAATGAAAACAAAGAACATTTGAAGAACTCGCCAAAGTAAGTCGGTTTTGTTGCTCAGCTGAGCAATAATTTGTTGTGTATTTTTTTCAGCAGGTTTTTGTTCAGCATTGCGACATTTTCACTTGCCTTTGGCGGATTTTTTGTGTTTGCTCGTTTACAAACAAAATTGTATGTTTATTCTCTGTGGTAGGTGGGTTCGCTCCTGCCATAGAGTGAAATTTTTTGCTTCGACAGGAACATTGCTCAAATTTATAATAGGATACATATGTGTGTCTGTGTTTGCCCCCCTCCCCCGGCCATCGCTTGACAACCGATGCTGGTATGTTTACATCCCCATAACTTAGCAGTTCAGCAAAGGAAACCAATAGAACAAATACTAGGCTTACAAAGCATAAGTCCTGGTGTCAGTTTCTTCTTCGACTAACACCCTTTAAGGTGGTGATCCAGCATGGCCACAGTCAAAATGACAAACCACTAAAAGAGCATGACACACACACACTGATATATTTAGGAGGTCAGTATGGAAACTGCTCTACTTCATTCACTGGGATTGAGAGTTAAAGTTAAGCTGTATGTACTTATATGAAAATAAGGATGAAGTTTTGAAATTTGATAAAGCTTTACCAAATGTAATTGCACAATAGCAGTACTATAAGGGAATATGATAGCTATTGTTTTTGTTTTTATTCCTTATTTAGATTGTTTACATTTTGATGTAAAGATAAAAATAACAAATTCTCGTGTGAAAGTGATGTTAAGTGTACAATAAAGAATCTAGATTTCATAGATGTTTTCTCTTAATCCATTACCTACCAGTGATCTCATATGAAATCACTTAAAAATTACAAATTTCGTAATTCTCTGTCAATATTTACACATATCTAACCTTTTTGCTATATCTACTAAGTATATTGCTCTGATATTCAAATGAGGTTTGCTAATTTTTCACCCAATATCGCACTTATTTCTATTTAAAATGTTATTTTGATCATTCCAGCACGTTTCTAAGGCTGTTTTATGCTAGAAATCAAAGTTTCATAACGAAAATTCCAGTTAATAGAATTATGGGAGGTAATGGGTTAAGAATGCATCTTCAATACTACTTACGTGAACTTAACACCATCTTGACAATCAGACATTTAAGAAAATTTAGAATTTCAAATGAAATTATGTATTTCATGGTTTTCTGTGGGATTCCAGCAATTTTGATGTTTTCTAAATAACTGTAATATCCATGAATTTTAAACTGGTAGGATGAACAAGAACAAATACAGTAATTCCTCGACTCTAGCAGGTTCCAAACCCCACTGTGATAAGTGAAAATCCACGAAGTAGAAACAGTACTCTTTTACTTGTTTCAGTCATTTGACTGCAGCCATGCTGGAGCACCACCTTTAGTCGAGCAAATCGACCCCAGGACTTATTCTTTGGAAGCCCAATACTTATTCTATCGGTCTCTTTTGCCGAACCGCTAAGTTACGGGGACGTAAAGACACCAGCATCGGTTGTCAAGCGATGTTGGGGGGACAAACACAGACACACAAACATATACACACATACATATATATATATATATATATATATATACGACGGGCTTCTTTCAGTTTCTGTCTACCAAATCCAGTCACAAGGCTTTGGTCGGCCCGAGGCTATAGTAGATGACACTTGCCCATGGTGTCACGCAGTGGGACTGAACCCGGAACCATGTGGTTGGTAAGCAAGCTACTAACCACACAGCCACTCCTGCGCCTATATATAGGCTGTATATTTTTTTATTTTCATAATTTGTATATAGTTATTTTATTATAAATGCAAAACAACATCACAGAGGAATCAACGTAAGCTTAAATAATAAACCACAATATGGCAAGGGATTATTGTATAGCAATTTGTTCAGTCCAGTTCTTGATGGTTTTGTCACTTTAGTAGTAGTGTTGTGGCTGCTACTTTCAAATTTTGGCACAAAGCAAGTAATTTTGAGGTGAAAGGTTGTGCCATTGATTCCAGTAATAAATTGGTACTTCATTTTAATACACCCTACCTCGAACTATGAACAGCAAAGTTTACCCCTGCAGAATTTGAACTAAGATCATAACGAGCTAGAAGAAATACTGTTAGCTGTTTTGACCAATATGGTAACAATTTAGCCTTTGGTTTCAAATTTTGGCCCAAGGTCAGCAACTTTAGGCGGGGGTGGGGGTGGATTAGTTAATAACATCGATCCCCACTTCACAGTACTTGATCGGTACTTTATTTTATCAACCCTGAAAGGATGAATGGCAAAGTTGACATCAGCAGTAAGTCAGATCATAAAGCACTGGAAGAAATGCCGCCGAGCATTTTGTCCTTGGTGCCAACAATTCTGTCAGCTCACCACTTTAATTATAACAATAATAATCCTTTCTACTGTTGGCACGATGCTTGAAATTTTGTAGGAGGGGGACAGTCCTACCTCGTTGCCCAACTGGTACTTATTTCATCAACCCCAAAAGGATAAAAGATAAAATCAACCTTAGCTGAATTTGAACTCAGAACAGATGGAATGCTGCTAATTATAATGATTTTATTTATGTATATGTGTGTGTGTATGTATATATATTATATATATTGTAGGGGAAGGAAATGTTCATTGATGTGTATTTTATTAAATACCAGTATCACAGCATTTTGTTTGATATTCTCCCATTGCTATCCACAAGTGCAAGTGGAGTTGTGAGGTTAAGTTTACTTCTCAATCACATCGTTTTGGGTTCAGTCTCACTGCTGGGCACCTTGGGCAAGTGTTTTTTACTATAGCTTAGGCCCACAAATGTATACGCTTGTGTGTGTTGCTTTCTCTTGATATAGCATGTTAGCTGTAAATGAGTATCACTGTTATAACTAGCAGTGTTGTTAATTTCCAGTATTTTGCAAAAATATGCTTGGCCGCAGGAAAATATTACATTCTTAGAAACAGGTAAATATGGCAGCAGGAAAGGCTGTAGAAAATCTACCCTGGTAAATTCTGTCCGACCCATGCAAGCATGGATACGTGGATGTTAAAGGAATGATGGTATCCTTTGTTCTTTTTCCAGGCTTCATTTCTTCTCTTCCTTCATTTATTCTGTTTCTTAACGCTTTCAAATTTTGGCATTAGGCCAGCAAGTTCAAGGAGGGGGATAAATTGAATATCTTGACCCAGTATTCAATTTGTACTTATTTTATCGACTCCAAAAGGTTGAAAGGCAAAGTCGAGCATGGCGGAATTTGAACTCAGAATGTAAAGATGGACAAAATGCCATTTTGCCTCACATGCTAATGATTCTGCCAGCTTGCTACCTTAATTCTGTTTCCTAATAATTTCTTACATTGGCAAACTGTCACCAATTTTAGAGAAAGTATAGCTTATTCTCATCCCAATAAACTAACAAGTACTTTATTGATCTCAAAAGTTTGAGAGCCAAAGTTGCCTTCTAGTAGGACATGAATGCATATATAAAGGGTCTTGGATACCACAAGACATTTTGTCCTTGTTATTGTCCTTGCGATCCAGTGCATTTAATATAACAATATTTTCTATAATGCGCACAAGGCCTGAAATTTGTTGGGGGCGGGCTTAGTCGGTTACATTGTCCCTGATGTTCAACTGACATTTAATTCATCAACCTCAAAAAGATGAAAGACAAAATCAACTTCGGTGGCAATTGAACTTAGAACGTTAAGACCTGCAAGAAATGCCGCTATGCATTTTCCCAGCGTGATAACTATTCTGCCAGCTTGCTACCTTCATTTAATACAATAATCTTTTCTACTATAGGTACAAGGCCTCAAATTTGGTTGGGAAAAGCTATGGTAATTTTTAGTTATCCCCCCCCCCCAATTAAACAATGGGGTTGTCTCCCCACTAAAAACTTGGATTATCTCCCATATATAAAAAAAAAACATTTTTTTTTCAAGTGAGCTTTATATAAAAGTCTTATCTTATTAATTTTTCTTGGGATCAATTTACATTTAGAACATTTTAAGAACTAATATAAATACTATCTTTATAATATAAAACAAACATCACAATTTTGAAGATTTGTTGTAGAGTTAAATCTTAAGTATTCTCTTTTTGAGAAAGCTTTTTCAAAGATAGTTCTGTTGGGAAGAGTCCATTTGCAAACACACACACACATACACACCTTGTGCCTGTGACATGTGTAAGGATTTTCGAGCGAGATCGTTGCCAGGGCTCCTGGACTGGTTCTGGTGGCACATAAAATACACCATTTCGAGCGTGGCCGTTGCCAGTACCTCCTGACTGGCCTTCGTGCCGGTGGCACGTAAAAGCACCCACTACACTCTCTGGGTGGTTGGCGTTAGGAAGGGCATCCAGCCGTAGAAACTCTGCCAAATCAGATTGGTACCTGGTGTTGCCATCTGGTTCACCAGTCCTCAGTCAAATAATCCAACCCATGCTAGCATGGAAAGCGGACGTTAGACGATGATGATGATGATGTATGTATATACAGTCCCACTGAGAAAAGGTGGGGTCAGCCAGGGCGGTTTCCCAAGGCCCATGAATTTAAGTGGCCACAAGCCTGTGGTGTACCTTGAATATATTTAAAAGAAACGAAGAAAGTAAATGAAAGAAGCTTGTCGTCAAATTTCCTAGGAAGATAAGAGAAAAACGAAAGAAATCAAAGAAAATAAAAATATGAACAACATGGACTATGGCAACAGTTACAAGAACAACTTCAACAGAAACGACAAGCAAAAGAAGCAATGGTGAAGAAAGGTGTGGGTGTATACTTATACATATAAACATACAATACACACACATATTTAAAAACGCAGACCCGCGTGGGTGACTGACGAGGTTGAAAAACTGGTCAGTATTTAATCTCCCTAGGTAATAAAATGTGGAGACAAAATTCTCTCCTTACGAAAAAAAAAAAAAAAAAAAAAGCATAAACCATGTCGACATCTTTATAGGTACATATACACACACTTAAATAAAAATACATGCATGTATACAAATCATAACACAAACAATTAAATATAAGAAATAATAATTTCTTAAAGTATGTGTTAATCCCCATGTACCCAGACTTTGTGGACACCATGTATAACTAATTTTCCTTCTATTTTGCTGTGCTTTCAAGTTGTATAAGAATAAAGGTAGACATATTATTGCTCTGAAATATTACCTAATTGTACAAATACTTTTATGACATTTTATCACATTCAATCTTGCTTTGAACAAATTGCTCTGTGTTGACATATTACATCATCATCGTCGTCGTCGTTTAACGTCCGCTTTCCATGCTAGCATGGGTTGGATGATTTGACTGAGGACTGGTGAAACCAGATGGCTACACCAGGCTCCAATCTGATTTGGCAGAGTTTCTACAGCTGGATGCCCTTCCTAACGCCAACCACTCAGAGAGTGTAGTGGGTGCTTTTACGTGCCACCGGCAAGAAGGCCAGTCAGACGGTACTGGCAACGGCCACGCTCGAAATGGTGTATTTTATGTGCCACCCGCACAAGAGCCAGTCCAGGAGCACTGGCAACGATCTCGCTCGAAAGTCCTTACACATGCCGCGGGCACAAGTGCCAGAAAGGCGTCGCTGGGCACAGGTGCCATCACGATTTCGCTTGCCCCAATAAGTCTTCGCAAGCTGAGTTTCGTGTCCAATGAAGGAGACGACGTTGGCATGGGTGCCAGTCGTCGAATTTAATTCGATTTCGATTTCACTTGCCTCAACAGGTCTTCGCAAGTGGAGTTTGTTTACCTATGCTTATACTATTTTGAAAATACATTGCTGAAAGGATTTAATTAATAATAACGTACATATTTCTCAAATCTTTACGATGTATATAACGTCACAAACTAATATATACATGCGTTTGTTTTCCTAAATATTGTATGGCGTCAAAAACAATTTTGTTGGAATTTGTAGTTGTCTCCCTTGTATCGTAGAGGAAATTTTAAATATTTTAACTATGGCTATTAAATTAAAACTAACACTGAAATTCGGGTATATTTGCATATATATCTTAAATACCTTAAATCACACTTTTAGACAGATATGTGAAATAGATTTCCTATTGTCTTGTGTTGTGTGGGGACCAGCATGCCAAAGAATAGATAGACCTAATCTTTCCTCTATGCCATAAAAGCAACTAAAAGAATGGTTCATAAAGGACATGTCTGTACGTATGGATGGCCATGATTTTACTTAGTTTGACAGCAAATCGCTAGAAGCCTCAAGCCCTTATCTCAGTTAGGTCCAACAATTATTATTTTAATTATTAGGGCAATAATTTGACAGAATAATTGTGTCAAATAAAATGCTTGAGAATCATAAAAGCATTGTGGAAAAATTGCTTTGTAGTATTTCTTCCAGCTCTTTACATTCTGAGTTTAAATCTTGTTAGGGTCAACTTTTGTCCCCACTGAGTTCAACAAAATAAACTATCAGTCAAGTTCAAGGGATCAATGATATTGACTAACCCCTCCCCTGAAAACTACTGGGGTTGATGTAATCGACTTAATCCCTTTGTCCTTGTTTGTCACCTCTATGTTTAGCCCTCTGTGGGCAATAAGAAATAAATATTCTACTATTTATATACAGTAGATCAGCAGTTTTTATTTATTATTATTATTATTATAGTAAGCTGGCAGAATCATTAGCACACCAGACAAAATGCTTAGTGCTAATTTGTCCTTTACATTCTGAGTTCAAATTTTGCCATTCATTGTTTCAGGATCAATGAAATAAGTATCATTCATTTATTGGGGTTGATGTAATCGATTAGATCATACCCCTCCCCACACACACACATGCTCCAAATTTCAGGCCTTGTGTTTATAGTAGAGAGTATTATTTTTATTATTATTATTATTACCATGCGTTGTGTTGCTGCACCTCTTATGTGCAAGCTATGGACACATAAGAGGTGCAGCAACATCAAAGGCAGGTTAACTAGCAAGTTAGTTTTTGTTTGTGGCAGATGTTCAGGTGCAATAAAGACTGCAAACAAACAGGAAACAACTTCTATCTCATTCCAGGGTGAAAAACTAGAGGTAGTCGATAGCTTCCGCTATCTGGGCGACCAAGTTAGTAGTGGGGGTGGGTGCGCTGAAAGTGTAGCTGCTAGAATAAGAATAGCCTGGGCAAAGTTTAGAGAGCTCTTACCCCTGCTGGCGACAAAGGGACTCTCACTCAGAGTAAAAGGCAGACTGTATGACGCATGCGTACGAACAACCATGCTACATGGCAGTGAAACATGGGCTGTAACTGCTGAGGACATACGTAAGCTCGCAAGGAATGAAGCCAGTATGCTCCGTTGGATGTGTAATGTCAATGTGAATACCCGTCAGAGTGTAAGTATCTTGAGAGAAAAGCTGAACATTAGAAGCATCAGTTGTGGCGTGCAAGAGAGACGATTGCGCTGGTATGGACATGTGGTGAGAATGGAGGAGGATAGCTGCGTGAAAAAGTGCCACACCCTAACAGTTGAGGGAACCCGTGGAAGAGGTAGGCCCAGGAAGACCTGGGCTGAGGTGGTGAGGCAAGACCTTCGTACATTGGGCCTCACCGAGGCGATGACTACGGACCGAGACCTTTGGAAATGGGCTGTGCGTGAGAAGACCCGGCAAGCCAAGTAAGATCGTTGCCAGTGCCCCTGGACTGGTTCTTGTGCGGGTGGCACATGAGATGCACCATTTTGAGCGTGGCCGTTGCCAGTACCGCCTGACTGGCTCCTGTAGGATTTTCGAGCGAGATCGTTGCCAGTGCCCCTGGACTGGCTTGTGCGGGTGGCACATAAAAGACACCATTTCGAGCGTGGCCGTTTTCGTGCGGGTGACACGTAAAAGCACCCACTACACTCTCTGAGTGGTTGGCGTTAGGAAGGGCATCCAGCTGTAGAAACTCTGCCAAATCAGACTGGAGCCTGGTGTTGCCATCCGGTTTCACCAGTCCTCAGTCAAATCGTCCAACCCATGCTAGCATGGAAAGCGGACGTTAAACGATGATGATGATGATGATGATGATTCAGCTCCAAGTTACATTTACATGGTTTTAATATATAATCTTATATTCAGTATTTCAAGAAATCAAATTTCTGTCAGGCTTTTTTTCTTTCTGAAGTGAATGAAAAGGCCTACATGCTAGAAGTAGCAGCCTAATCACACTCTGCAATGTCAGGGTGTGATATGAGTGTGTAGTCATATAAGCCCCTTAAAACGTTGGGATGATTATTGCTAAATTGCTTTTAATCATAATCTGCTCTCAGAACACCAGGGATAACTTTTTTTTTCGTTTTCCTTTTTCTAACTATCATTCTCATTGTCTAATAATCTTTATATCTATGTCTTTCAGGAATGTGCCAAGCTC
This sequence comes from Octopus bimaculoides, assembly GCF_046866305.1. Lineage (NCBI taxonomy): Eukaryota > Metazoa > Mollusca > Cephalopoda > Octopoda > Octopodidae > Octopus > Octopus bimaculoides. Next base: position 72,885,525 of record NC_142928.1, on the reverse strand, counting down.
AAAGCAGAAAGATTCTGACATTGGTTCTTATCAGAGAGTCAAGTCGAGTGCTACTTGGTATGAAAAAACGTGGTTTTGGCAAAGGCAACTGGAATGGTTTTGGAGGTAAAGTAAAAGTTGGAGAAGAAACCATTGAAGATGGAGCCAAGAGGTAAGAAAAACAAAATTAAAATACATTCTCAGGTGTAGAGATAAGTATATCTATAAATCAGAGATGAACTATGAAGCAAATCAGTTTGTACCATCATCTGATATTTTATATGGTGATTATCACCCGATATATGGTGACTATGAGTGGAACTTCTGTGCAGTTACACGACCTGCTAGAAAGAACAGCCACATTCCCACCAAATTATGCACTACCATCTTAAAGATGCTTAACTAATAATATCCCTGGAACACTGCCTGAAATAAAGATAAGATAGTATACCTTTGATCCTAAGGTCTGCACATTTAAGAGTAACCTGGGGCTAAACATGTTACCTATTTCATTACTTTATCTTTTTCTTTTTTTTTTTATTTGCATAAACTTCATGTGCTACTGCTGCTTTTTCTACTCCTCATCTTCCTCCTCTAAAGGGGATTTCTGAATGAACATAGATATGATCAAAAGCATTTTAGGGAGTGTGTCTACGATTATATTTTTAATCCTTTAGCATTCAGATTACTCTGTCCAATCTAATACTCATTTATTCACATTGTTTTGAATTAATCATGCATTGTCTCATAGCTTTAAGATTTTCTTGATGTGATTGTATATTTTTAGAATAATGTTGTAGAGTAGGTGCAAGAGGACAGATGTCTGATCTTTGAAAACCTGCAAAAATGTCCCTTGTTCCCAAGAAAGACAACCTCTCTGACCCTGCCATCTCTGACCCTATCGCACTCATTTCCAGTATTTCTAATATGACAGCCATTATCAATGGTGTATTCCAACACCTTGGATCTCTCCCTCTCTTTCTCTTCTTTTCTCTCTCTTTCTCTTTCTTTCTTTCTTTCTCTCTCTCTCTCTCTCTCTCTCTCCTCTTTCTCTTTTTTCTTTATCTTTTTTCTTTTTTCTTTCTCTTTCTGTCTTTCTCTTTTTCTCTCTTTCTCTCTCTATCTATCTATCTCCTCTTTCTCTTTCTGTCTTTCTCTTCCTGTCTTTCTCTTTTTTCTTTCTCTCTCTCTCTCATTAATGACCACAAGTGCAGTTTCTATTAATTTAAATCTACTGATGACTTTTCTATGCCATCTACTAGAAGAAAATGTCACCTTTGGCATCAGCAAACTGCCCCGTTACATCCTTCAACCATCTCTCATCCCTTTGCATGTGTTGATGGAGCTCTTTTACACCCTGTAGTCTGACTTTCCCAGTATACTCCAGGGTTCAGTTTTGTTCTCTAGTTTTCCTTCCATACATCAGTGTCTTTCTTGCTGTCATATAAATCAATGCTCACTCTTAAGCAGACTTCACTATCTTTTATTCTTCCATGGTTCTATGAGCAGAGAGTTTGAAACACCTTCCCAATTAATAAGGTTATGCCATTCTTGTCTTTTTGAACAGCAAGAAAACATCACTGCGCCAAACTCCAGTTAATCAAGGACAGCATGCAATTATTTCCTTCATAATCATTCCAAATGTTGGGCATCACTATCACTGAGGATCTTTCCTGACAAAAAAACACATCCTTGACATAGCTAGGTCTGCTGCCCTAACAATGGGCCTTTCTCTTCATGCCCAGAAGATCCTTCAGCACCCAACAAGCAATGACACTCTAAACTGTTCAGGTGAAACCCACAATGGAGTATAGCTCTCAAATCTGGAACAAGGCATCTGCTGCACACAAGCATTTTAATCTGCATGCAAAAGTAATCTCTCTATTGATTTGCATTCAGTTACTCACAGACACACTCCAGCTTCTTCTGTACACATGTACTACCTTCTATCTCTTCCTTTTCAACCATTACTATAATTGTCTCTGCTCTTTGGAACTGGCTGGACTTATGTCACCTCCATTCAGCTATTCAGACACACATTTCATCCTTCTTGTTTCATACAAGACCCCAGGGCCCAGGGCCCAGACTAATCACCAAGCATAATCCTCCTTTTCAGAATATTAGCTCTTAGAAATTCCCTCCTTGGTCATGTTTCCCCACAGATGTTGATTTGCAAAGGTTCAAGTGGAACATTGACATCCGTCTCTATGATATATGAAGACCTACCAAGGGCACGAGTAAGAATTCTTCCTCCAGACACTACATGTGATGGGGAAAAAAAAGTAATAGCTAACCAATGGATTTCAGTTTCTCCATTCCTGTTTAAGTCTTGTAACAGTCTGTAAAATTAAAGCTATTCATCTTGGCCTTTATATGAGAGACATGCCTCCAGTCTGAAATTCTTTGGTAAATAAACCCTGTCTTAAAGACAAAAGAAAAAGGATTTATTTCTTGTTTCAGTTGTTAAATTGCAGCCATGCTGGTGCTATAATAGAACATACTTGCCAAAGGTGCCATACAGTGGGACTGAACCCGAAACCATGTGGTTGGGAAGCCAGCTTCTTACCGCACACCCATGACTGCACCTATGAAAGAATGTGTCCTCGTGCTGGGAATTGAGCCCAGACAGCCTATGTGAAAGCCAGGAAGCCTATGTGAAAGCCAGGAATCCTAACCACTAGATTTATGTAAATATTTCTTTCTTTAAGGATTCTTCCAGATTAAATTTGTTTTAATAACAAAGTATCATCTGCCACTGAACTATTTCAAGTTTAATTCTTGTTAAAGTCTCTTCAATACAGAATGACTGATTCACATGTTCGCTCTCATTCATGCACTTTATAAAAATTATATCAGAGGCTTAAAATTTAAAAAAAAAAGACAGATATAAAATTATGAATGCCAAATATGTTTTTAACAAAAAGTTTTATATGCTTCACCACATTGCATATGACAATTTTATTTTGTGTTTAATCAGTCATCACAGCAAAACTGCATAGTTATACACATATATTTATGGTATCATGTAAAATATCTGCAATAAACTAGGGATCTACATGAAATAGTTTTTGAAATTAGACTCAGACTGTGTTGACTTATTGTTTTGTTTTTTGTTTTTTTATATTCACTTATTTCTTTTCATGAAAGCCATTGTTTGAAGTATCCTACAAAGTTCAGTCTTTCTAAGAATATAAATTTGTAATACTAAATACAATTTGAGACAGGTTAATAGCTATATTGCTTTTGTATAATATTTACTATTTGTTGATACAAAATTTTGTTTTAATATTCCACTTTAATTTTAGAGAATTACTTGAAGAATGTGGTCTGGTAGCAGGTTGTCTTGATAAAATTGGAGAGCTAGATTTTGAATTTTTGGGAAATCCTGAAATTATGGAAGTTCATGTATTTAAGACTGATTCTTTTGAAGGAATTCCTGCAGAGAGTGAAGGTAAATGAATAAAATTGTTGCTTTCTTCTGCTACTTCCAGTACTTGCTACTATTGAACTACAAATGATCAAATCATCTGAATTATTTTTTCAAGAATTTTTCACATCCTGTCACTACGATTGTGGTATTTAATTCCCTACAGCTTAGTTTACCTACTTGTAAATAGGTGTCACAAGATGGAACATTTTACTTCTGTGAGCAGTAAAATTATTGAATATTTCATTAGCTTTCTGTGAGTTAATGTCAGTCCTGAAGTTATAGCTCTTGTGATTCAATGTAATTTGAGTATTTTCACCTGTCTAAATTCTTAAAGAACAAAAAGAAAGGAAATCTTGCAAAATGTAATCCTGGATGTATAATATCTGAGAAAGGACAATATGGTCATAGATGGATTGCCTTTCATTGTAGATGTGCTTGATCAGGACTAACCTGAGGTTAAATCTCTACCACCACCACCATAGTATTTCAAATATAGAGATCTAAGTTGTTGAGTGAGACACTTTTGCCACCATATGAACTTACTAACAATCCCAATCCATATTATGAGCTGATGAAGATAAGTGGAGTAAGTGATGTACTTTGAGCCAAGGAAACACCTCAGTGCCAACTGTGAAAACTGAATTTCTTTTCTGTGCCAGCATAGGTCAGGTGAGACTATATTGAGCTAGATACCCCACATTTGCAAGCAAGGTAACACCCCTGGTTTATTGAGCACTGAATAGCCTGGACATGGTTGCATTGACAGTTGTAAACAGACAGCACCATTTGAACAATTCTTTTGTTTACAAATACTGTGCAGCATATCAAGGAGCCCAGACATGCAAACATTACTATCTCTTAAGCAGTGAAACTGTTGTGTACAGTCAGTGAATGCATGTGAAGACAGGGAGAAATACAAATACACAGTATATATAAATATACATGTGTACACTCTGTAAAGTGGTTGGCATTAAGAAAGGCATCCAGCTGTAGAAACCTTGCCAAAACAGACAATGGAATCTGTTGTGGCTCCCCCCCAGTCTTTCCAGCATGAAAGGCAAACATTAAATGATGATATATGTGCACTCTCACATACATTCTCTGGGCTTCTTCAGTTTCCATCCATTAATTTTACTCAACTTAACTCATGGCTATAATATAGAACAACAGCAAACCATGCAATGGAACTGAACCCCTAAACACATAGTTCAAAAGCAAGCTTCTTAACCACCTGGTCATGCTTGTACTTATTCACAGTAGTCCAGTATTATAATCCAGTATAGAATTAAAATAGGTAACCAGTTCATAGGTCTTTAGTTCAAATCTAAATCTAGGCATTTCAATATGTTATTTTAAATATATATTTGATTTTAAATGCCTCATCCCCCTGTCCTCCAAATGAGTACCAGGTCTGAAAATGCTCCCTTCTGTTGATTTGTGTCCCATTTAGGAGATACAAGTCTTGGAGGAAATCTGCATTACATTCTAACCATTCGTCCACTAATTCTATGAAGCTCTTAGAAACCAATTTGTTTCAAGATGCAGTAATTCACTGTATCAAGGAAAGAACTATCCTTTTGTATATCTTTAATAGAAAGTCATTCATGCATGAGACATTTCTTTCGGTTTGTATTTTGCTATCTGAAATACTAGTTACTCATTTATACAGGAATTTTTATGAATCAAATTTGAAATACTTTGACCTAATTTTTTTCCTCTCCTTCTCTTTTCTTTTTTAATACTAGAAATGCATCCACGTTGGTTCAGCATAGAGCGGATCCCTTATCATCAAATGTGGCCAGATGACAAGTACTGGTTTCCTCTCTTTTTAAAAGGTTCATGTTTCAAAGGACACTTTCTGTTTGAGGGCTTCAATAAAATAATTTCTCATAGCTTAAAAGAAGTTGAAACTTTTAAAAATAATGAAATTGATAGTATTGTACAACAGATACCTCATTAAAACATTTTTGACAATTTAAATTCTGATGGTTGTGATTTCTTTAGAATTAACAATATATTCCAACAATTTCATTTTATTTCAAATTTTAACTGTAAGATAACTTGATAAAATACCTTACTTCATTTTTTTTGTTTCTGACATTTTTTAAAAACTCCAGTCTTTATTTCATCAGTATTTTCATATAGTCTGACAAAGCTCATGTTTACAAGGTGTTTTATGTAATGAGGTAGCAGATTATGTTGTTAAAACATTTACAAACGTTTATAAAGTTCTTAACATAATTAGCTACTCGAACGAAAATGTAAACATTCCAACAAATATTATAGATATTTGTATTTTTATTAATATCAAGTCCATTGGTTTATGGAAAAAGAAGTTGAATTTAAATCTCATACTTTACTCAAAAGATCTACCGTATTTGATGGCATAAAAGATGCACACACATATTAGATGCACCCCAATTCCAGTTGTGCATATCTAGGAAAAAAATGTTTTAGTGCATTAAAGCTTATGAGAGGCTCACCTTTGCATATAAGACTCAAAGGAACTTTTTTGTTTTTGTGGTAGTGGAACAATCCATCTTATATGCCTTCAAATACAGTAACCATTTTAATGTCAAGTCCAAGATGCTAAACTCTTGCTGACCTAGTTCAAAGTGAACAATAGCGTTACTGTATAATTACTATTATTGATATTTTTCAGTAATGAGCATAAATTTTATTATGGACACTTTCTACAATAGATTCACATCATATGCAGTAGTGGATAAAATAACTATTAAAAAAATAACTTCTGTAATATACAGATTTTTGCAAAACTGTTTAAAAATATATTTCCAACAATGATGAATTTCATTATTTTTATTGAATTTTTTAATGCAGTAGAACAAATATCGAATTTGAAGTACCAGTTTCTGGCAAGAAACGCTCAGTTATAATGGGATAAAAATAAAACTCTCTGGGAAAAAATAGAAAGAATGTAAAGAAGCCAAATGGAAGAATTTTGCCTTTGTTATTTTTAAACTCTTTGCTGGTCTTCAAAATTTTAAGCAGCGAGTTGTTGTTCAATCATCTCCAACAAGAGGTCACTTCCAGTAAGACCTTGACCTTTCATGTAATATTGTTCGCAGAACAATGGTAGCGAAGTGAGAGTTAGTAGAAACTTGGCACATGTAGAAGAGAAGAAGTGGCGAAGATCTTTATTGAATACGTTCTCAAGAAAGCGTCGAAGTGGGAAAATATGGCTGTTTGGTGTATCCCAAACAGTCAGAAAGTCTTCAACCATATGATGAATATCATCAGGTGTGGGAAGCAGCTCTTTTGACCGTAAATTTAACATCTGTTTTTCTGAAATAAGAATTAAAATATAGTAATTACCAGCTTCTAATATTTCATGCTTGCTTACACACACATACATGCGTACGCACAAGTGCGAAATATATTTAGTTTCAATTTAGCCTTTGCTACACTATACTGTACAGTAATGGAAAATGCATATTTTTGTATTACAAAAGTCATCTTGTGACTTGAATTTTCAAATATTTCCTCCTTGCTCTTCAATTTCATATTTTCTATCAGGTACATCACCAAAAGTAAAGTTACTTTTAGTCTGAAGCTTTAACTCATTTCTACTAATTTGTCTTCCAAGTTCAAATTAATTGTAACAGTATTACCAAAATTAATACTCTTTTGAATTTCCTATGCAATATGCAGTTAATTTTCTATGTAGTAGAACATAGTTTTGGAATATATCTTCTGCTTTTCAAATAGACAAAAATCTTAAGTTGACAGGTTTCCTTATTTTGCATAGCTCATTGAGTGACTAAGATACTCATGGAATGTAATCAAATGAGGTTTATTTTCCAACAGTCTCCCTAGCGATCCACACATTTCTTCCATCAGTGTTGTAGTACTTGGATTCCACTGATAAAAAAAAGCTTTCATCATGTTCATTAAAAAAGTTATCAAAAGTAGATATAACATCATCATCATCACTGCAATACTGGTTCCCAGCCAACTGCTTTCTCATGGAGAACAGATGATAGTCAGATGGGCCCAAATCAGGAGAATAGGGACAGTGATCAACCAGCTCAAAGCCTCAGTCAAGCACAGCAGCCAGTGAAACCAGGTGCTGGAGCACTGAACTGATTAAACAAGACCCTCTTTCATCAGTTTTCCTGAGTATTTGGTTTCGATAGCCTTTCATCATTGCCTCAACAAGTTGGCATAGTACTCGCCATTGATGGTGTGGCCCTTCTGAAGGTAGTCAATTAATACAATTCCTTTTGCATCCCCAAAAATTGAGGCCACCACCTCTACAGATGAAACTACGTTTGCCTTCTTTGGAGCAGGTGAGGAGGAGTGTTTTCACTACATGGATTGTCTGTTTCTGACTCAAAGTGGTGACCTCATCCCTGTTTAGGAAACATTCAAGGAAACTGGCTGCATCTGCCTGAAACAATGACAGATTTTCCCATGATGTAATCAGCCTGGTACACTTTTGATCAGGTGTCTAAAGACATGGCACCCACCAAGCAAAAACTTTGGTCATGCCAAGTTCATCGTGCAGAATATTCTCAACTCTCATGGGATATGCTTATAGCATTGGTATATGTATGTGTGTATGTGTTTGTATTTATTTTTATATATGCATATAGGTAAGCATAGATATTTGTATACATCCATGGATATGTGTGGGTGGGGTGGTATGCATGTACCAGCATTTAACCACACACACACATGTGGTGGGATGTGCAGAAGCATATATTGTTTTATATATATATATATATATATATATATAGATAGATACACATGTACGTGTGGGAGCATGTGTATGCACACGTGTTTATATGTGCATGCTTGTATTTGCACATATGTAATGATACTTGTACGTACATTCTTCATTCTTTTTACATGCACACACACACATTCATATATATATATATATATATTTGTGTATGCGGTGCCTGCATGTAGGACTTTATGGAGCTCAATTATCTTCCTAATGAAGTCTTGCTGACTCAGTGCTTTAGCCTGAACTTTATTATCTCATATTGATATTTATCTCCTTCGTTCTCTTCACATCCATTCCCCACTGACCATATTCATTCTTTTAAGTGACTGACTAATGATCTCCTTAAATCACACCCCTTTCCTCTTGAGTTGATAATGAATTTTATTGGTCGCTTAACCAAGCCTTGATTCAACCCATCATTTCACTGTTGTAGATGTTGTAATTTCTTCCCAGTTCATTGAAGTTATGTTTTGACAATGAGCTAATAAACAATAGGTAAGAGTAGCAGAAGAAGAGCATATATGTAATAACTTAATTACATAACTTCTGTTCAGTTTATCCTTTGGAAACTTATGTAGTATGTGTTTAACTACTTCATTCGCACCGATTTATAGTCACATAGTTAGCAACCTTTGTTGCAATATATTGGAGTTGTATGTGGTCAGTCATCTTATCGGAATTTATCTAATTCGATATGGTATGCAGTGCACAACATACTTTGATTAATAAATTTTATTCATCGAGTATTATCTGCTCTGTGTTATCTCTACAAGCCATGTCTTTGCTTGAGGCTAACGAACTGCCTGTACGTGATCATTTTGCATCCTACTTTTTTATGATATTATATATATATATAGTTTAGCATTTCTTACATGATTCTTCCTACTTAACTAGGTATAGTTATAACACATTAACAATATTCTTCAGTTAACGAGTTAAAGGGACATAACGTAGATTCCATGAACAGAATTATTCCCCTTCTCTTTGAGAACGTGCCTTAACGTTTTTCCTTAGTACCCATGTTATCTGAGCCTGAACGATTGCCGGATCATGCAGCGTACGCTTATACAGCTTGTCCGATTACTGCACTATCCGAGCAAGAAATTTGAAGTAGATCATGTATAACTCTTGCATTCGTCCAATCACATCTACCCACACACCAATACATATAAGAATTTACATGAACATAAAAAGACGCTGGTGGAAAGAAGGCCTTGTTGACATATGATATAATGGCATAGTCTTACAGCAAACTTGCAATCCAAAAGATGAAAGATGGATATATCCCATCGTTACACAGCTTAACTAGAAGCTTCTCATATCCAATACAGTAAAAGTTTTGCTTACGTCAAGTAAAACATTGCTTTTTGGCAAAGTTCTCAGGAGATAAAAACCTGATGAGTTACATAGGGGAGGTAATCATCAATAGATGTATTTGCAGTGACTATAATGTTGATAAGGAGGAGGGAGATAAATTCAGGATATGTAGAAGGTGGTTATTTATGGATTATTTTAATCAACTTCAGTTATTGGAAGGGAAAGCATTTGGATGATAGTTATAGAGATTAGAGAGGTTTTTCCCTTAGAGACGAACACACACTGTAACACATTTCTTAAGAGTATGATCAACTGTTCAGAGTTTCTGTTGCTGGTTATTTTGATGCTAATTAGCTCCAAGTTACATCTGATCAGGCATACAAACAATAAATAAAAAACACTACAACCATAACCAAGTATTTCTTTCTTCCTCTTTTATATTGGTGCCACTGATGTCTGCCAAGACCGATTTCTGCATGTATGTGGAATCCTAGGCCATATTGATGAACATAACAGCTTATACACACAGACATATTTATACTTGCATGCGCATACATATGCAACAGATGTAAATATACAGACATGGACATAGTGAGTCACCCATTAACGTCAAATGTCAATCAAGAGAAGACTGCAGGAAAGTATTGTGAATTTGCTTGTGCACATACTCTGCCTATGAGGTTTGGGTCAACTTCTGAAAATTCTCTTCAGTTTCCTCGCTTGCACAGTCAGAAACCATGACAGACATTAAACGATCTATATTTTCATAAATCTCTGTTGTGGTTTCTAGTTACTAAGCCGAAATTTCGAAGTAATAACGGGTAACCTTTCTCTTGTGAAAATGAAATAGTTACTGAGTGAATCTTCTGTTTAATGTTTGTAACTGAACTAATAAACACACACACACACACACATTACATAAACAAGTGTGTGCACACGCAATTCGGTTTTTAAGAATTCATTCTTTATAATGCTGAGTACACAAGAATTAAAGTCAACATTCTGCACAATGTAATGGAAATAGCTAAACTACAATGGAAATCTATTGCTGTTGCTTTTATGAATGCTTCAATGCATTATGACTTCACAAAATCACCTTGACAATATCCACTTCATATGGTTTAGATATTATCTGTTTTTAATGAAAGTGAGAATTATCAGGGGAACTAAGCTGTTTCAGTAGATAGCTCCATTGGGCTTCTATTTTTACATTTGTTTTGTATATCATTTTAACACTGTTTTGTATATCATTTTACAATCGATTCTAACTTCACACATGGTTAAAACGAAATCAAATTTAAAATTCAGTGTTTTCACATTACAGATCGAAAGAAAGCTAACTTTGAGCACATAGCTAATCAGCTGAAATGATAAGTCAATTGTCACTATGTTAAGTGGTAGAATAACAGTAAAAGAAATTCATGATTGAATACTATTTTCGACTATAACATCAGTAAAGTGTAGGACAAAAACACATGAGAAAAATTTGTCTGCATAGGAATCACAAAAAAGTTCCTCAGTTTGCGTTGAGAAAATGGCGAAACATGACACCTCACACATCTCACTTTGTTTTTACTTTTGTGTTTGTGGTGACCACTGGTTCTCAACCAGGGTCCACAAGATTTTGCTGTTAAAATCTATGTGTAATGCACTGGATATATTTTTATAATACACAAAATATTTTAACAGCTATGGCTGTGTTGCAAGAAGCTTGCTTCTCAACCACATGGTTCTAGGTTCAGTCCCAGTGCGTGGCACCTTGGGAAAGTGTCTTCTACTATAGCCTCGGGCCGACCAAAGCCTTGCGAGTGGATTTGGTAGATGGAAACTGAAAGAAGCCTGTCATATATATGTATATATATATATATATGTGTGTGTGTGTGGTGTTTGTATCTGTGTTCAACCCCCTGCCACCGCTTGACAACTGGTGATAGTGTTTATGTTCCTGTAACTTAGCAGTTTTTTTAAGCATTGAATAGGTTTGAGGATCCAATACACTAAAGCAGAAGGAATCAAAGGGATCCAAGACTATCAACATATGAGTGAGTATCTTCACACGTGCCTATCTTCCTTGAAATAGCAACCAGTTGTCCTTTAAATTCATGATCTGAATGATAACACATAGATAAATATCAAATCTTGTGACTCACTTAACCTAATTCTACACTTAGTTAAACTGGGATTTCTGAAAATAATTATGTCTCACCAGGTAAAGAACTCCTTTACAATTGGTCTCTCTCACACATCCCATTTCAGTGTTTGTCATTAGGAAGAGATATTCATGTGTAAGATATCATCATTCAAATAGCAGTAACACTCAGTCCAGTTTTAAAAATTGGATACAATAAAATTATTACGTGTTCTTTCAGACTTGACAAGTGAGTTGAGCTGACAGTGTATTAAGAATGAGACCATATTATTGTGATAGTCACAATAGTAATTTAAAACACACATGTACAATTATATTCACTTTTGTTGCATTTTGTAGCAGCTTGCATACTTTGATATATCGTAGTCTTCGGTTATATACCTACAATCTGAGTACTGATACTATAATATTGTATTGTACTATTTATAAAATAAAACAAAGACACAATGATATGTGCAAATGTTTTAAGTAGTTGCTCCGACTCTCCTACAATACAATTATCATATAAGACCCACCTCTTAAGTATAAAGATAAAATAGACAACTAAAATAATAATAAAAAAAACTCACCACTCGGTAGATTTTTGTAATGATATAATACAGGATGAAGAAAATTTGATTTATCAGCTTTCTCTGGGTTAACGTTAGCTCGATCTTCTCGGAATACATCATTCCCAGGACCTGAAAAGTTGGCTCCATATTGGAAAACAATTGCTATAATTTCCTTGCATGGAATACCAGTTACTTCAGGCAATTTATGAAGCATCTTCAAAGGAACTTCTTGTACATACGTTACTTCAGTGTGATCCCTGTAAAATGAGCAAAACTTTCACTGGAAACCTTTTCTCAAAATTTTAACAATTTAAAATAAAAAATGTAAATTATGAATATGTAGCTAAATAAAATTTTGAGACGTCATTCAAGCTTCAATCACTTCATGAAATAGAATAATGAAATTATATATATATATATATATATATATATATATATATGTATATATATATATATATATATATATATATATATATATAGATATTATTATAAAATCTGGTAATTGTTCATATATTAATTAATATCGATTAATTATCAGGAGGCCAGCACATCTAAAGAATCAAAGAGATAACTTTCTTTATTAGCCACACAGGACCGAACACAGAGGAGACAAAGTACAATGTAGAGCTTTTCTTTTCGAGAAAAAAAGGAGAAAATAGATTTCTGATCAAAAGGGATTGTGTAAAAAAAAAAAATGAAAAAAAAAACGATCAAAAGGGATCATGTATCACAGTAGAAGAGTAAAAAGGTGAAAAAACATATAAGGTTTATCCGTGGAAAGAAAAGCCTACGAAAAGACTAATGTAACCTCGGGCAATGAAATACAAAAATACATTAGAGTGAAGTACTCTCTTTCTCTTTGGTTCATAGGACTATGAATCCCTCTGTCATTCACACGTGCCATCCTTGCTAAATTCACCCATTTTTCCGTTAAACATTCACTAGACAAAACTTCCCTCTCTACTCTCACGTTCCTTTTCAAGTAATACTTGAAAAAGTTGATGAGTGATTGACCAGAGAGGAAAATGTTTGTTTCTAGGCCTTTCAAACACGTTCACCATACACATTCTTTTGCCATAGCCACTAGTATAATGAAAACAGCTCTTCCTTCTCGTTTGAAGGAAGGAGGCAGGGCAATATTAACGATAGACTCGGCTGATAAACCAACTCATCCGATACGCGACAACAGTTGTTCGACATAAGCCCACAGGTCGGAAATGGTCTCAGGCAGATCAGTTCAGTATTTCTAGAGCCATGCCTGTAGAGCTTATCTCGAACAGGTAGTGCTTCTCGATAGCACTGCCAGGCCAGGGATCTCCTCCTACTTCCTCAAGTTGACCATCACCTTCTATACGAGTCTCTGAGAGTGCAGCTAAATCAATGTTATAACGGTTCAGCTCACAAGCAACAAGTGCAGTGCGTCTTTCAGGCCTACAATCACTCTTGTTGTCCAACAGAGAGCGCACATTCCAACATGAAATATTTAAGTTCCGTCCAGATTTTATAAATAAAAGACTCTTTGTTTTTCGAGCGCAGGGTGGACATCCGTCAGTCGCGCTAAACTGACCAGATATGGAAAGACAGGCAATTTTTGGTTCACCTTTTCTAGACCCTCCTCGGCCTCCGGGTGAGCAGTGCCCTCTCCAAATGGAGCTGCTCAGACACCCATGCAGCAACCAAATCCTACCGCTGTCTTGGGCGACAAGAAGACAACTTTATACCTAGCATGGGCTGCCTACATGCAGATCGCTGACTACATGCTTCCAACCCGTCAGGTCTGCATGCTTTACCACCTTCCCATTGCCGCAGAACTTCCGAATAAAAATATATATATATATACTAAAAATGAAGAAAATGTATATTAAAAATAAGTTAAATATATACTAAAAATTAGATGAATATATATAGGGGAAAAAATTCACATATCGAACAGAGGTCGGCAATGCCTGTGCAGAGTTTTAGGTCCAATAAGGCTTGCGCAACACCTCCATTGACCCTCTCCACTTTATTGACATAATCCAGAGACAAGCCGGAGCAAGATGTCTGGTGCAAATATGAGTCGCAGACTTGTGGGAACATCATGATCTCTAGCACAAACCAAAGATCCCCAAAATGTCCAATGCCATTCCCTGCATATCTGGTTTTATATCAGAGTGACCTTCTAGAGACATGCTTCAACAAAAGCTGAGGGGCGCCTCACTCCCAGTGGTCTTTCAGTACGCCGGACACCATCCCGGAATTTCTGCGTACCCGTGTTATTGCTAGATAGCCGTTGAGCCTGCACTAGGTCCATCCGAGTTTTCAACAGGTCTTGTTTTTAATCCTGCTGGGTTTCTAGCAACCCACCTCACCAGGGTAGCCTGGTGGGGGTACCAGTTTAGTCGCCAGCAACCCAACCATGCAACAGATTGTACTAGATTACATGCTATCAGTAGCACTTAAGAGAGTCAGGCAGTAGTGGCTAATGGAGCCACCTCTATGAAAACACAAATAACGAGCGGTGTTCCACAGGGCACTGTCTTGGGACCACTGCTTTTTACAGTGGCCCTCTCAGATATGCCCTCAAGTTCCCGGATAGCCACCCTTGCAAGCTACGCAGACGATACGACAACTTTAACATGGAATAACTTAGGGATTTCTTTTTTTTTTAAGAAGACTAAGAGAAAAATATGTTTTATATGACACTTTTGTTACTTATTAGCTTTTTACTTTTACATACTATATATATATATATATATATATATATATATATATAAAAGATAATAAGAGTGAAAAAACTACAGAAGGCTTGTGTTACATGGTTAAAGTATATATTTAAATTATGTCAGAAAAAATGTTATAAAATCTTCTTGGTATATAAACATTGTATTTTGAGAAATAACCGGTTTCGTGTTGTCTTTTCAAATTTCTCTACTTCATTGTAACGTGTTCGCTCCAAACACGTTACAATGAAGTAGAGAAATTTGAAAAGACAACACGAAACCGGTTATTTCTCAAAATACAATGTTTATATACCAAAAAGATTTTATAACATTTTTTCTGACATAATTTAAATATATACTTTAACCATGTAACACAAGCCTTCTGTAGTTTTTTCACTCTTATTATCTTTTATACATCCAACCACGTGCTTTCACATACCAACTTTCTCTCTCTCACACACATATATATATATATATACATATATATATATATATATATATATATACATACATATATATATATATATATATATACATACATATATATATATATATATATATACATATATATATATACATACATATATATATATATATACATACATACATATATATATACATACATATATATATATATACATATATATATATATACATACATATATATATATATACACATACATAT
>NC_142928.1:72808375-72869459 GCF_046866305.1 Octopus bimaculoides | reverse complement strand
CGAGGTGACTATCTTTAACACTACGGTGTTAGAATCATTCTTTATTTCCTTTTTCTTCTTCTACTTCTGTACTACAACGCTTCAAGCGAGCTACAGCGCTCTTAAGTACGTTATTTCTGATTGCCCAGTCAAAACCAAAAAAGAGAACATCTACAAATTGGACAGTGTTGGGCTTGCACATTGTCAATATTATGAAACACCAACAGAAAGAGGTAATGTACGCATATGCCACACAAAGTCTGACGCAATGATAAAGCGACCACAATCTATGGCAATACAAACAAAATTGTGAGGAAAGGATGTGCTTCCCATAGAAACATCAACACCCGAAAAGGATAATGTATTTTTCAAAGGAATGGAGAAGTTATCAAAATATAAAGATTTTAAAACAAGTATTGCATGGATGTGGAGGCTAAACAATCTTTATTTTAATAGGTACCTTGAGAAGTATCAAAATACACGCAAATTCATACTTTTATGCCCGACTGACAAACAAACACTCCATGCGGAAAATAACAATACAAGTTATTGAATATATATTTAAATTACATGAAATACAATAGAAACTACAAAATCAAAACAGAATATTGCATATATCAAAGGCACACAGAGCTACGCTCGGTAATGCAGTGAAAGCGCACAATAAATCTAAGACTAACGAATAATAATAATAATAATAATAATAATAATATAAAGGATTGAGGTAACTCCTCCTGAAGATATAGAGTCAAAATTAAAAGAAGAGTGCCATTGTTATCTAGTGAACGATATTTCGACATCTTGTGTGTCTTCAACTGGTTCAAAAAATGAATTTGTCAATCTACTTCATTTTGGTTAATGTAGAAAAAATTGAGGTAACTCCTCCTGAAAATATAGAGTCAAAATTAAAAGAAACCTTTATATATTAACCAAAATGAAGTAAATTGACAAATTTATCTTTTGAACCAGTTGAACACACACAAGATGTCGAAATATCGTTCACTAGATAACAATGGCACTCTTCTTTTAATAATAATATTCATTTATATTTCTGTATATATTCATTTAATTGTATTCATTTATATTTCTTTACGTTCTGAGTTCAAAATCCACCTTAGCTAAATCTGTCTTATATCATTCTTCAGTAGATAAAATTAGAACCAGACAAATACTGGAGAAATTTAATTTGTAATACTTTCTACTAGATTTGTGACCTTGCACTTTGTATTCCGATGTTAGATCTTTATTTTTGCTATGTTTCACTGTTATTTTGTAGTTTCTGATATTACTTTAGTGTTTCGTCTTGTTTGTTGTGCAGTATTGTTAAGAAACATCAGAAAGCAATGTTTGTGGAATAAATAAGATAACAAAATGCTTTACATTGTGGTTCCAAATTCCTCCAAAATAGACTATACCTATCATTCTTTAGGGATCAATAAAATAAATACCAGTTAATTACTGTTGTCACTCCTCACATTTTTTTTGTTTTATTTATTTATTTATTTAGTTTTTGATTTTGCG
The DNA here is from genome assembly GCF_046866305.1 of Octopus bimaculoides. Taxonomy (NCBI): domain Eukaryota; kingdom Metazoa; phylum Mollusca; class Cephalopoda; order Octopoda; family Octopodidae; genus Octopus; species Octopus bimaculoides. The sequence continues at coordinate 72,867,959 of NC_142928.1, read as the reverse complement.
ATTTTTGAAGATTATATGGTTCTCGAAGTTCTAAGATTTCTTTCTTTGTTAACTGGTATCGTAAATTCCTTCTTTTCAACTAGTACATGTTCATTTTTCATTTCATTAAAGATTAACATTTTCCTTATTTTTCTAATGTATGTTTCTTTTCTTGTGATGTTTGTGTGGATTTGCGTATTCTTTCATGAAAGTTTTTGAGGTTGCATTCATGTTTCTTTGTAGTTTCTACTGCTGCTTCATAAGTCAATTGCTCCAACTTTTATGATACAAATGTTTCCAGAATGTCTAGATATAGTTTGTTAATAGTTTGGTAATATCATAGTCACTAGATTTTATCTTCCGTTCATCCTTGCTAAGTATTCTATCTTTAATTCTCCTATTATTTCTTCTCTTTTTATCTTATATTTTGTTGAATTTATGTATTTTTGTTAATATCGTGACTTTTTTTCTTTTTTCGTGCGCGTTATCGATTTTGATGTGTTTTGGTGTTTCTCTTGTTTACGTTCGGAACTTCTTTGGCGCATCCTTTCTCCTTTGCTTTTTTTTTATTATTATTTTAGTCGTATGTAATTACTTATTTGTAACTTCGGTGATTGCAGTTTGGTTATTTACTTTTTGTTTTTGTTCATTTTTTAAAGTATTTTCACTTTACGTTTTGTATTTCTTGTCATTTCTTTAAGTGTTTTTTTTTTCCATTTCTTTAATTATGTATACGCTTACGTTAAATAATTTGTTCACATTTAAATTCACTATATCTTGTGGTGATCTTTGTTTTCAAACATTACATATACAGTTTTATGGACTGTGTGTGTATGTGCGTGCGTGTGTGTGTGTGATAGAGTGTCGCTGTAAAATACACAATGGATGAAGAACACACCCACCCACACACAAAGTCGCTAGGGCTCATTTATGTTGTTTTCGTTTCATAAGGGTGACTTGAGGTTGAAAGTCTGACCTTTGTTCAGGAAGTATTTATTTTTATCAAATGTCACTTTAATCGTTACTATGGTTCTGATTTTTCATACTTTTATTCATCAGATCAAATGCATTCATTTTTTTAAATCCCTGAGCCGAATGGCAAGGTATTTATATTGTTAGTCATAATTCAGTTACCATTATTACTTTTATTCTCCATTTGATATCGACCAGATAACTACCTGCCAAGCAATTGTTGTTGCTATCATTATTATTATTATTATTATTATTATTATTATTATTATTGAGAGAGCAGTGCATGCAATCAAAGTGACATGGGTAAAATATACGAAGCCCAATATACCCATCATGACTACCCGTCTAATAAGGGTATACCAGGCACATGCATCACAACCATATGTACGTGACATGATGATCTAATATCAAGATAAGCAGCACATGAATTTGCAAGTGGGGCCCAGTTAGAATTTTCTTCAGGGCGAGTAGCTCATCCCGCTCACGAGGTCCCTGAACAAAGTTTGTTTAAGGATGATGAACAAAACACCCAAGTTTCCTGAGGTAAATTATTCAAACCTCAAAGAATTCCTTTCAACACATGGCTATGATGCTCCCCCACTACTTCTGCTTGTGATCAGAGATGCACATATCGTCAGCCACTAAGGGACATGTTCAACTGGTTAAGGTCAAACAACTGACAAGCAATTCTGTGGTATTGAGCAGAATATTTACTGTAGTCCATCTTTTATACCTAGACAAAACAATGTACATCATAACATTTCCAGTTAAGATCAAAAACCATAAGAGCCACTGCCTAGTACTGCATCAGGGCATTTATTATTATTATTATTATTATTATTATTATTATTATTATTATTACATTTGACATACTCTGCTTATTGTTGGATGCACCATTAACGTACCAACCGTTCACTTCCCGTGCACTAAACTGATATGCTCTTTTCAAGTCTCGAAGACTACTTGCACTGACAAGTAATACTGTTTTCCGGATGTATTCTACTATAATTTTTATTCCCACGTTTCAATTTTTTGCTGACTGTATCTAAGGCACCAGCAATTATTGGCACAGTGCACAACTTCTTCATTGGCCATTGCTTTTTGGTTTCTCTCATCAGACATTCATATCTCATCAGTTATTTTTTAAAATTCTTTTCGATGATTCTGCTGTCTTCAAGACACAAGATGTCTATGATCAGACACCATCGTTCTCCCTTGTTTACCAGCACATTATCAGGTTTCCGATATTCGATTCCAAGATCACATTAGATTATGAAGCCCCAAAGTATCTTTGCCAACCAGAAGTATCAATAATAATAATAATAATAATAATAATAATTATTATTATTATTATTATTATTATTATTATTATTATTATTATTATTATTATTATTATTATTATTATTATTATTATTATTCTTCTTCTTCTTCAGGCGGCGAGCTGGCAAAATTGTTAGCACATCGGGCAAAATGCTTAGCAGCATTTCGTCTGTCTTTACGTTCTGAGTTCAAATTCTGTCATGGTCGACTTTACCTTTCATCCTTTCGGAGTCGATAAATTAAGTGCCAGTGAAACACTTGATCGACTCCTCAAAAATGTCAGGCCTTGTATCTATAGTAGAAAGGATTATTATTATTATTATTATCATCATTATTATTATTCTGTAAACGAACTTGGTTATACAACAGGTTTTATATAACTGTCTTTGCTGATGAAAACGAAAACTAATTGATAAACCGACAAATTGTATAAGTTACATGTCCCGTGAACTTAGGTTAGAAATCTTACAAATGTAGAGGAAAATGACAAATATGATATCAATAACAGTCGGGGTTCTCTACAGACTTTTCTTCTACCCCAGACAACTACAAATATTATATATTTCAACACTATAAAAATAAAGTCTGACATTTTTAAAAGACAGACTAACTATATCCTAAACAAAAGTATTTTCTTTTTAAATCTGTAAATCTGAAGGCAAAATATAGCATTATGCTTTTCCAACAGTCTACTCCTACATATTTTATGCAGATAATAACAACTGTCATCATCATCATCATCATCGTCGTTGTCATCCTCATCATCACACACAAAAAAAAAAAATTATCAAAATGAGTAGGAATGGCAATTCTAATTTATCTCTTAAACGGCTTTCCATTTGAGCATTAATTGCATGTATCTGCAAATTAAACAATCTATATTTGCATTGTGCTTATTTTTTGTTTTTGTTTTAAAGCTGGAATCCTCTCAAATGCCAACTGCCCACGCTAGAAATGCGAAGTCATTCTTTACTCTTTTATTTAAACTCATACATATAGGTAAACGTTATTTGTTAAAGAGTTAGTCGTTTTTTAATGCAATTGTCTTGCTTATTACTTTCAGCTTTTAAATCAAAAGTCTAACCGATACAACTTCTATGTTTTCAAAAAGATTAATCATATGTAGATAGGTGGAAGGTAGTTAACTGAGAGACCGATAATTCATACCATCTCGCTGACATAGCTTTGAGCTCATGGCCAGGATATTTAAGTGAACGTAGTCCATAAATAATCACTAGGGATAAGGAAACACTAAATACCAAAATATTAGCATTGTAATACAGACAAAACTTTTTTTAGTTTGAAGAGTTGAGGTCGGGTTTTACATGTGTCACAACAATAGAAATAGACCCCCAAATGGGTCTACTTTAAAGTAAATACATCTAACTACCACACGATGAAGATGTCATGAAAAAAAATCAATAATTATTTTGATCATATGCTAACAAACAGGCTATATTTATCAAATGATCAGCATTATGGAAAGACTAAGTATAATTTTCAATTTCTACGTTCTTCTGTTTCGGGATGGTCAATTTAATTTTTTTTTTTTTATCAGATAACAACACGTGGTATAGATTCGTTCTTCAGTTCAGCTTTATTATTATTCCTATTTTAGTGTCCTTTGTCTGAAATCTTTCGTTGCACATCCGGTGACCTCCTCAATGTTTAGACCATTTTTTTGCAAAGACAGAATGGACTAAACAGGACAGGAGAAGACACCTGAGATTGAGAGTCACTGAAGCGGTCACAGGATGTGTGACGAAAGATTTCAGATAAAGAAAACTAAAATAAGAACAATAAAAAGTTGAAGTGAAGAACGAATATAATTGCGCGTTGCTATTTGGCAAAATAACACGATTTCACATGAGGAATTTTGCAAAACAAATACATAAATGTATCAATTTCTATGCTATTCTTGAAAAGGATTCTTTCACTTCATTGCTTTGTTTATTCTTGGAATCGCATGAAACCTCCAGGAATCCTCAGGGAAAAATCTTTTGTTTGTTTTGTTTGCTTTTTTTTTTTGTATCACAAAGCTTCAGTAAGTCTAATCTCCTTATGATAAATACTGCTGATTACATTAAATTCAAGCAGATAATGAAGACGTGTGACATTTGTCTGCTAATATATTGTCAAATATTTGAGTAGAATAAATGAGTCTAAAATTCATCGATAAAAAAAATTATTCAACTCACCAGTGTAACGGAAACCATGAATGAACCCGCCAGCACTCATGCGGAAATCCAAAGAATGAGTTATTGTACCAGAAAAATACATTCCAGGAATATTCGTGGACTCATAAACAGGTGAAATTTCTGGAAATTTCCTGAGTTTACCTGTGCCACGTTTCGGTTCAGTTGTACTAGAGAAGGGAAGTAATATAAAGAAGAAACGTAAGTACTTTTTTTTACCAACATAAAACGGAGCATAACACAAGTTTGTGCTAATTAGTTACCTTTGGGAGTGACATAGCTTGATTGACAAAAACAGTAGCCAATGTAGCTGTATCTTAATCGATTAATTTACCAGTACACAAATGATTACTTATTTTCTCTAAGCATAAAGGCCTAAAATTTCAGAAGAAAAGGAAAGTGCGGAATTGTTGCTCTACCATTGGATATTAGCAGAGCAACTGAAAAGATGCTTTCAGCAACAAATCAAAATTGTGTTATAAACACGTGTTACTGGTAACTTACTGTTTGATCTGCAATACTTACCACAATATACAAATTAATATTAAAGTTTTATTTATACATGAAAATGATCAGTTAAAAAAAGATAACCTTCATATTTTCTTACATATGATATAATTTTACCATACATAATGTACAAGAAATTCTATATTCTGTTGGATAAAGAGTAAGTTCTGTTATAGCTTTATTAGCCGAAATAGCTCTTAACTTTAATTCTCCCACCTCTTTCAGTTTCATCTGATAAAAGAAATTAACAATAACAACCTTTGATATGCCATGGTGAGCCCATATATTGCTAAAACTTCATCATAAAATTTCGGATTCTTCTTCAACTCTAAACCCTTGAAGAACTTCTAAAGAATTCAGAAGCCGCATTATTACACATATATACGTGTGCTACACATAAAAACATCTGAGATCGAATCCGAAAGTTCCTTCGATCGATACGGGTTGTTCCTTCCTTTTTTCTCTTCTATCGCTACAATGACCGGCTCAGCACTGCTGAAGGAGCTATTAGCACACTCTCTCCTCACAAAATGACTAAACTCACCCTTTGCTTCTCCACTCGTCACTCTACCTGTTTTACATCTTTCCAACACCGCACTCTTACCCCATTCCTTTCTCTTCAGAACTGCAGACTTCTGGAATTGACACACCGCATACATAGACAAACTAATATTCAAGAACTCTAAACGTTTTAGTTTCACTTGTCTCGAGGCCTCTTCAAATGTCATAGCTACCGTCCCTTATCTCCTTACTCACCATAGTAATAGGCATTCTAAAATCGTCTGTCAGCTATCTAATGATATCTTCTTGCTTCAACCTTCTGTTAAATACTTTCAACGTCACACAACATTTCTATCGACATTTTCAATATTTAGAGTATTAATCTAAACCTTTATCTCATATCTACATCTAAATCTATTTACAAGGATGCATATCCTGTGATTTAGGAAAATTTTATAAAATGGGATTCTTTCCGGTATTCTGTTTCCGCACACTCGTTGTTAACATCAGTTTAAAGCCAATTTCATTTAAACAGAATTGATAGTTCAGCCTTTGTCAGCTAATTTTCTCTTGTCTTTGATCTTTTAAAACATTTTACCAAAATTCTTTGAGCATATTATGTTTAAATTGCTAAATAACTTCATCCCCTCTCTTTTCCAAAGATCATTTCTATTGTGAAAATAGAGTTAATCACTCATGCCATATTCAATTTTTATATAATTAATATTGATGTTCAAAATATAATTAATACTGGTGCTTAAATTTATGGACTGTTATGAAAAATAACAGAAGCAATTATAGAACAAGTGAAGATAATTAACTTAAATTTAATGCAGCTTGAAGATACCACCACCGACGTCTTCTTGGTGAGACAACTATAGGACAGACTCTTAACTAAGAGCAAGTCACTGTTCCTAACATTCGTCGATCTGGAGGAGGCCTTTGAAAGAGACTGGGTAAGAAAGATTACTCCACTGGTGCGGACATGCAATAGATGAAGAAGTGATGGAAAGATCGTGCAGAATAAATAGTGATGGCTGATTTCAAAAGACTCAACTTCACAAAGGTGACAAAGTAACACTGCATATGGTGAGAGTCTGCGCTGAAAACACATCCAGTTTAATCAAGCATTGAAAATAACGAACGTAAACATGATGATGATAATGATGGTAGGGGGGCGGTATTGGTAGTGATCCCTCTGGAGCTACCAACGTGCCTTGAATAGAATTTAAGTAGATACAGAATATTTTGTAGCGCGAAGGTATGGATATGTGATGAAGTTTGCTTCACATCCATGTGAAACCTAGTTTAGTGCCACTGCATAGTAAATATTTACTACTATAAACTTGGCCCGACAAATGTGTTGTGATTAGAATCGGTAGCTATGCAGAAACCTGTTGTGTTTGTGTGGATATGTGCATACATATGTGTGTGTGTGACTGAATGTATGTATGAATGTGTCAGTGTGGAAGTGCTTTTATGTGTCTATCTACTTCTGATTTTAAACTTGTCAACACTTGATAAAAAAACAGAGTCTGTGATAAATATAAATCACTGAAGTACCAGACTTAACGAAAAAGTAAGTACTGCGAACGACATGGCGCGTATGATTCTTCAATGAGCTATCCTCGCATAAGCGAAACCTAATGACCGAAACAAGTGATATAGTAAGAGAGTAAATATCTTCAATAAAGAAAAAAGCCACAAAAGAAAGTATTAGTTCTACTACAAGAAAATATTTTTTTCTTTATTCACAGATAGCTGTGAATACTGTTGTGACAACAAAAGTGGTATATTCATTTCTATATAGCTCAATATATACTTATTGATATATACATAAATATATACGATGAAATATAAGCGTACATCATGTGTGAGTGTGTGTGTGCGTGTGTGTGCATATATATATACATAGATATACAACTATACAAGCATAATACATATATATATATATAACATACAATATGTGTATACATTATATACATACATATATACACACTTGCACATACGCGCACACATATAAATAATTAACGTAGCTTATAGTTTATAGCAATTTTGCTGTATTAACCTATACAAGAGTAACTGAATATTTTCCTTCTCTGTGAATATACAAAAATAAGGATAGTATTCTGACATGTTTCGTTGGTTACTCTTTAGGTGTATTTATTTTTTTTATTACAGTCAACAGCGTAAGCTTTATAAACTGTAAGCTAACAACATATCTATCTATTACACGCTGACAAAGTTTTGATTATTTATCATTTAGTCACGATGTCAGCCATTACAACTACATTCTGGTTTGTGTCTGATTTAAATAGCGATTCGTAACAAGTTCACTTCATAGTAAAAAAAGAGAGACGGATATTTGTCCTCTGAAGGGTGGTATGGTCAACAAGTTCTGAAACATGTCAAGATAATCGTTTTATTACGAGGCGGCTAAAAAGCAGTATCTATATTTGTTTATTTTCCACGGTGCAGACGTTATATAATGCAGATTGACAACAGCAAATTTATCTCACATATTTTAAAAAACACAAAGCACAAAGTATGTGTCTATGGAGTGCTCAGCCACTTGCATGTTAATTTCACGAGCAGTCAGTTCCGATGGTTGGATCGACTGAAATTCTCGTAGTCGTACCGCCGGAGTGCCAGTTTATGTGTGTGTGTGTGTGTGTGTGTGTGTGTGTGAGTATGTGCGTGCGCGTACAACTATATATACACATATATCCGTACCTAGATATAAGCTATCATACGTATGAATGTGCCTGTATGTACACGTATATGTGTGTATGTATACACTCACACACACACATATATGTATACGCGCACACACACACACACACACACACACACACACGCAAACATACACGCGCAAGAATTTATACATTAGGAAGAGAGATGGTGTTCGTTAAGTGGTGAAGACGTAAGCTGGATGTGTTGTATGCCTTGGCGATCTTTCCCTGTCAGATTACATCTGGGATCTTTAAATTACCAACATTAATTATAGATTAAATTGGAAAAATAATTACTAGACCCTAATCTTACTCCAGCAGCTATACTTTATTTTTAGGTAATTGCAGAATGAGGTACATTGGCTTGCTGCATAAAATTCAGTTCCTTTAGAAAGAGTAGCTTCATACAATAAATTATCTAATGTCCTATCCAAGGGGATAGCTTTTATCTCTCATCCACCTAACACAATAAAAACCGGAATTAGTAATTGGTTTTATGAAGAGTTTCTATCGGGAAAGGATTAACATTAAAAGTCTTAGGTCCCATAGCTCATTGTAAATGAGGTTTAAGTCATTGAAGAAGGTAATATAGAAAAATAGACGTTAATATTATATTGGTTCCAAATTTTGGCACAAGACCTGCAGTTCGGGGGAGGGGTTTAGTCGATCACACCGACCCTAGTGTTCAAGTGGAACTTATTTTATCGAACCCGAAAGGATGAAAGACAAAGTCAACCACGGCGGAATGTAAGCTCAGAACGTAAAGACGGACGAAATGCCGCTAAGTATTTTTCCGGTGTGCTAATGATTCTGCCAGCTATTCCAATAAATTAATAATATATTAACTTGATATTATATTCATATAAAAGCAAACTTTGTATACACATAAGCAAATACTTTTAATAGTTGGTGAATTCTGAAGTTTCAGGAGAGAAAATGCCTATAATGATAAAAATTAAACTTAAAATATGTATCTTGAGCCATGCATTCACAACGCCATTGATTCTGTTCAACAATGTGCTAAGACTTTTTATTAATAAGCGGCTATCAGATTACAATGATCAAAAAAAAAAAAAAAAACGTGGAAAATTACTCCAAGGAATATGTTGTCAATTTCTGAATCATCGAGCACTTTAAACTTGATATCTTGTCGGTATATTTACTTGCCAAAATATATATTTAGAATATAATGAATAATTTATGCTCTCATATATCTAAACATACACACGTATTCAAATAATCTATCTCCAGTATTCATGTCGTAAAAAGAGTTATGTGCATAGCTCAGCAGTTCATTTTGCTTATATTGACAATGTCTTTTGAAGAAGCGCGACAACTATAATTTTCTTTCATAGGAAGCAATGGCTGAAGATAATAAACCATTATCTAGGTAATTCATGTTGAAAATAATAATACAGGCAAACGGGAAGACTTGATGCTAATTTTCGTATTACCCAGTAACTCAATGGGACACCACTGGCAACTTAGTGTGAATGTTGTAATTTGTTGGGGAGGCATACTAACAATGGTTCTTCATTAACTGCTCCATATCGCTGATAAGATTTGAGATTAGCAATGAAAGATAGTAAAACATTCTTCAGTTGAAGTGTTTCCCGCCCTACATAAGTCAGCTATATTTCTTATGTTACTTAGTTTCTTAAAAATAAATATCTCATTATCTTGTATTGCTTTACCTTATTTTAAACTTATCTTGTTTTGTTGTTATAATATGTGTATGTGTGTGTGTGTGTGTGTGTGTGTATGTGTGAATATGTTTTTGAGATGAAGTTTTATTGTTGCTGTATATTGATTTATATAGACTGGTGTTCGCATTGTGGTTACTATAGTCATAAAAATTTTCGGTTATTTTAACTTTTGCCCTCAGATACTTGATGTATTCAGTGACATTTTGGAATCTTTTATTCTCCTACCCTACAGGTGATTTCAGAGTATGAAGGGGTCTAATAGGCATCTCAGCCATATCTCAGGCTTAAGTAATATCATATAATCTTAAAGTATTCCGTGTATATGTTTGTCATTGCTGGGGATAATAGCAAATCTATAGCTTAGCCTCCTTCTTGCTAATATAGGCCAGACCTGATTTGGAAGTATAATGTTCGTACACAGAGCATCAACATTTTTATCAGCATGCTGATACGTTTCCTAAACGAAGGATTCGATTTTAGTTTGTTTTGAGCCACTCATACAAAAACAACAACATGAGAATAACCTTTGAAAAGGTTCAGATGTTATGTTTGAAATTCCGAGAACGTTACCGATAAAGATAAAGCGCCTAAAGAAAATCAGAAGGCACAACAGCCGAAATGCGGTGAGAATAACAACCAAGATAAGAACATTAATCCGAACAAATAAATGTAATAATACATGACATGTTTGACCTTTTCTTATTTCATTTAATCTTAGTTTACATTATTTTATATTGTCTTATTTTGATATTCAAACAAAAATATTAGCCTTATAGTTAGAATAATTTTAAACAATATAACTCAGGTTGACAGCACACTATATTGTATCAACACAGGTTTTCAAGGCTTAAGTTATAAATATCCAAATTTTGTTTCTTGGTAGAAATTTTTATTTGCAGTTTGTTTTAGCATAACTCACAGTTAAATATACACTTTTGAGGAAAACATTCAGGCTTTAATAAATAGATGATGCTTACTTGTAAAATAGTTCATCATCAAAAGTGAATCCTAAACATCTTATAATAACATCATAGGATTCCCGAAACGCAAAATTATCAAAGAATTCGTCGTCTGTAACCAACTGGAATTTTCCATTCTTTGACATCAGCTTAGTTTCGTCAGAAAGGAAAGCTTCTGCAATGCCATCCAAGGACTTTAGCTGATATGTATCAAGCACTCCATTGTTCACAGCACTGTATAACGAAACCAGAAACCAAAAAAAAATAAATAAAAAATAGTAAATTTAAAAGGAAATTATTCAAACGCTCCTGTAAATAAAAATTTAATGAACAAAGGTGAACTACCTTCGTCTAATGATTAAACTAATTTAATAATTGATCTAAAAAAAAATGTGTTTTACTAAACCTATTTGTAGCTAATAAATGCATAAAGAATCAACATATGTAAATAGTTGTAGGAACAAAGTATTGTTGTTGGGTGAAATTTAAGACATAAATGAGGATTAACATTTCAGCTCTTGAATATTTATATTTCTGTTACAAATGAATAAGGAATAAGGTTGTTAAAGTTGTTAAAGTTATTGGTTCGACATACTAAGCTCATATTTAAGGCTTGACCTATATTTGAATTTTTAGAGTATCCAACGCATTTGATATACAGTATTTGCTTCAGTGCTTGATAGGAGCAAGTAATAAGTAGAGTGGCAAAATCGGTAGCCCACTGGATAAAGTATGTTATGGCATTTAGTTATATCCTTAAACAAATTCTACATGGATCATATATGATTGTAGTCTTTTAGGGTGTCTACATCTACTGTGGAAGTCAGAGTGACAGATTGTTGTGTTGAAGTCCATATCCACCTTAGGTTGGATATGCGCTGCAATGAAACAATGCGGCCAAGATCACTAGTCTTCGTACAACTGCGTTACATGGCTACCAAGCACTAAGAAATGACGTAAAGTCAGCAGGTTCTAGTTGTAGCGGTGACGCTATATGCTGTGGCTCCAGGCCTGCAAGACTGATGCATACATCCTAGACTAAGTGGTTAATCCTCCTATTCTGCTAAACACTGCCCAAGCTGCAAATGAATACTTTGACCATATATGCTGTCAACCTTTCAATCGTCATGAGTAAACAATCTCCCGGATTGACTGACATTCGATAAATAAGTCATCAGGGGGCGTTCATCCACCTGACAGCGTAGGGAAGATATCAAATATAAAAATTTGGCAATAGCTCGGTGAGCAATCTATTTTTAACATATAACACTTTGGCATACCAGTTATTCTGAATTATAAAGTAGTTAACTGAACGTTTCGTCATTGTTTTCCATAACCTTATTTTATATTCAGTTCTATAGAAAGCTAGAATAAAGAGTCTGATAACATTTAGCTACTCTTTTGACGAATAAACTTTTTACTAGTTAGCAAGTTTTAAAGATCATTAAAAGTATTCTTTCTTTTATTGTTAATTACAGTTGGCGTATCGTAACAATACTTGCTACTTTAGTATTAACGTTTCATACGAAATGTATTACGATATCATCGAAAATAATTAAGTAAACGATGAAACCTTCGAACATCGCGGAATATTTTGCAGTTGATATGGGCTACCATTAGTCACTTTGAGATTCAATTCGTCCTATCGTCAAAATATATTTGAACGTTTCGTTACTTCCCTTCTATTTTTTTTATTCTTTCGTTTGAAATGAGTTTTGACGGATGAAAACATAGATTGGTATAATGTTTTTGTTTTTTTTTTAAACATCAACCATAAGCACACCTATGTAGAATTTGTATTCTGGCCGTATGGTAAAACGAAAGAAGTAATAATTGTAAATTGTAAGACTTTTATTTAGTCTTTAAATAAGACACAAAAATATTGTATAGTAAAGGATTTTGTATGTCCATTTGCTGCATAAGCGAAGTGGACTTGCATCAAGTAATGAATCGAAAATAGTTTGCCAAGTTTCACCCCACAACAATCCTCGAAATGTTTTAAAATCATTTCTGAATACAACAATAAGGAATATTTCAAAGCCCGAAGCAAATTTTGTAAAGTAAATCACGTTCATTTCTATAACGCCTGCTATGTAACTGTTAAATAAGTGAGGCATTTAAATATTGATTTCAAATTCTGGCACAAGGCCAGCAGGATTGGGAGAGCGGGGGAACTGATTACATCGAGTTCAGTTTTCAGCTGACATTTTTTGTATCAGGCTGGAAAGAATGAAAGGCAAAGTCGACCTCGGCGGAATTTGAACTTACAACGTAAACACGGACGAAATACCGATTTCTTTAGTACCCATAAAGGGCTATACAAAGAATTTTTAAGACATCACAAAACATAAAAACAGTACCAAACGCAAACATAAATCGGAGTAATTAAAATAAAATGATAATATGCAAAAATGAAACAAATGAGGCGCAATGTCCACTCGATCCCCAAAGTCGGGTGGTTACATTTATCCAGTTTTTCACTTTTACGTTCAACATCATGTAAACATTTTTATGAGTCTCCCTCAACTTCTATCAAATTCATGCTTCTGGTCACCTCCTCCATATCCAACTTGATTAACTTGGTTTCTAGCGGCACTGGCTTCCTCACCGAGGTGGCTTCGGTATAGCTCTCCATACTGGAGACACTACCACTTGCCATAGCTGGGAAAAAAATGCAGCAGCTCACGTGAAACGTAACCGTAATAATTCCACAAAAATCACAATTATTCACCGAGACAGTTTTCACAAAGTAACACAACAGTATTCACAATAATTCACGGAGCCGTTACACAGCTAAGCATTTTACCCGGAGTGCTAACGATTCCGCCAGCATGACGCCTTACTGAGACATTTAAATATTGAACAGAAAGGTAACAAAAAAGTTTTCTCCACGAGAATATGCTTACCGAAGATCTCCAACATAATGAGTGGCCCACGCTAGTCTAACCCTGCTTCTAGCAACCATATGTATTACATTAGTTGCACCATAAATTGCATTAGCAGTTTCAAAAGCTGAGTTACCACGACCTTTCAAAATAGAAAAAATAAATATTTTGTGGGTAACATCAATGTTCAACAAACAATATCTTTCTACATATTTACTCATATTTTATTCAGTTCGTATGCTTATAGCTTTGTTTATATGTCTAAGATAACAGGGAATTATAGTAGAGATAGACAATTACGAGATGTATAAAAATAATAATTTCCATTTAAGACATTTTAAATTAGGAACTAATTTGCTGATACAGACGTTAATTATTCAAAATTTTATCTTTAGAGAAAATAACATCAAGTTTTCATCAATAATTGGAAGAACACTGATCATTTGTTTCAGTCTATGTAATTCTGTTTCACTCAAATTACAAATGAGATGTTGGTCTTTAGAAAGACACACGCCTAAAAATATGTACTTGTTCCAATAATTCAAGCAAATTTCCTAGGAGAAAACAGGAGACAAACAGGCAGAGGTGGATCATCATCATAAACATATGCTTTCATTAATCATAATCAAGAACGATAACAGTGATCATCGACATCCTTCACTAGTCATCGTAACCATCGTCATTGTTGCTATCATCTCACTACCAGGAGAAACAATACATCTCGCTGGCCACCTGATAAGATGGGTATTTTAAATAACGATCTTATCCTTATTTATATAAATTTATATATATATATACATATATATGGATGTACTTTAGCGACTGATATATTGGTATATTTTAAATACTGATGTGCATTGATCTATGGCAGAATACATGTATAATTAAATTGATAAACCTATCTGAAATTCTCAGCATTTTTTATACCTTTGAGTCTCGGATCTTTTACCTGAGCACTTCTGGCTACTGGCTATACAATAAACAATAAAACTTTACTATATATATATATGTGTGTGTGTGTGTGTGTGTGTTATTGTGTGATTGAGTTTGTGTGTGTGCCTATCCAGTAAAATAGAAAGAAAAATATTAATAGCTTACCAAGTATAAGAACTGATTTTCCTTCAAAATCTTCTGGATTAATTGAAATAGATTCATATCCTTGTGTGAGTTCAATTCCATCGAATCTGGGGATGTTAGGTTTCCACAAGCCAGTTGCAACAATCAACCATCTGTATATATATATATATATATATATATATATATATATATATATATATATATATATATATATATATACATACATATATATACATACATACATATAAATATATATATATATACATATAAATATATATATATATATAGTTATATATATATATATATATCTACATATATATATATATATATATATATATATATATATATATATATATATATATATATATATATAGTTATATATATATATATATCTACATATAAATATATATATATATATAGTTATATATATATATATATCTACATATATACATACATATGTATTATAATTATATATATATTATATATATATATTATAATTATAGTTGGAATTTTCCACAAAAACAAAAGACGAAGACAGGTGTATAAATAACAAACAGGTGTATTAGTTTAACGCTCGGGAAGGTGAGAAAGTCTTTTACGTTTCGAGCCTACGCTCTTCAGCAGAAAGGAACACGAGAAAATAAACAGAGAGAGAATAAAAAAGCTTTAGTCGCTAGCGGTCGATAATGGCGGCTGGCTGGTCACACACACACACACACACATATATATATATATATATATATATATATATATATATATATATATATATATATATATATATATTATATAATCATATATATATATATATGTATGTGTGTGTGTGTGTGTGCAGATATAAACTTTACAATACAACAAAATATTTTATACATGTTATAATGATTGATATGCGGTGATATGCATGTAAGAGACTAAAAAGAATATCTCTCTTATTAACAATCGAACAATAGAAATTTCAATTAGTAATAATTAAAAAAAACAAACAATCTTATCATAGTGTAAGAATTCGAGAATGAATCAGAGACTTTTAGATTTTCAGTCTAATGCCCTCGTAAACAAGTTACTTTGGCTATTTAATAGACCCATAATTTGTTATAAAATATTCTCTATCCTTAAAATTACTTTATTAATGTAGCAACTGATAACCGTTAAATAATTGGTAAATAATGAGGAAAAAAACCCATTCCGAAATACAATAGATTTAATGCTTTTTTTATCGAATTTTACACCTTCCACTTATATCTTTTAAATTAATCTGAAATCTATATATTTATATAAATAATTGAATAGACACATTGTAATTATCGTAAACATTCTTTTTAACAGTAAACACTTTTACTACCAGATATGTCAAGTTTTGGTACCCTACACAGTTCAGTTATCATTCAAACTAATGAAAATAGGAGCCGAAACTTTTTGAAATCATATTCTTAAATAAAGGCGATATTGAATAATATAGTTCGTGATATTCAAAGGGCGAGACTGAGACATTTGATATTTTCTCAGTTATGGTTACTCTTGAACTACACGGCAAGATTAACGTTTGCGTCGAATCAACGGTGGGTTGCCTCTGTGCATGCTCGACACGCTAGATATAGCAGCCAAATTTCCCTTAAATTAAACAGTACAACTTTAATTAGGAAAGAATTCTTTGGAAATGTAATCCCATATATATACCAACAGCGTGATGCACTATACGTATATATACTTACGTGTATAGATGCATAACCTACCAACACACACATGCGCGCGCATATATACATATATATATATATATGAAAGAAATTATATTGACGGAACTACATAGAAGTGCATTGAGAGGATAGCACAATCGTTTCAAAAGGCACAACCATATAACTATATATTACATATGTATGTATGCCATTTTGTTGTGGTATCTGGGCATTTTGTTGTGAGCTTACTAGTGAATCAAATTAAAGATCAAGGAAACAGTACGAGCAATTATTTGAATGGTTGGTATATTAAGTAAACATATACTGTATGTAGAGTCCTAGAATAGCTCTTGTACATATATATTTGTATCTGTGTGTTGTGCGTGTGTGTGTGAGAAAGAGAGAGTACATGAGCATAGGTAGATACATTTCTTTTATTAGCCACACAGAGCTCAACAAAGATGGGACAAATACAATGTAGAGCTTTTCTTTTTGGGAGGGGGTAGGGGAAAAAGAGAAGTAGGGGGTGTCGATCAAAAGGGATCGTAGGAAGGAAAAAGGTGGGGGAGTTCGATCAAAAGGGATCGAGAAAAAAAATAGTGATCAATAGGGATCGTGTATCACAGTAATGTTAATGTTCTCGTGTAAAAAGAGGGGAGGACAGTTTAGGTTTAGCCGTGGAAAGAAAAGCCTACGGAAAAGACCACGGTAACCTTGGTCAATATTGTCATTGTTAAGATAGATAGATAGATAGATAGATAGATAGATAGATAGATAGATACCCTGCCCCTGCTACGCGAAGTCCACATTCTACGCACATCTCCAAGTCACATAATCAACACAGGATACTATGACAATAACATTTGATACTCATACTTTACACAATTACCCACAAATTTAACAACACACAACAAACATGAGCCAACGGATGAGCTTCAACGAGGCCGCAGAACCCGTTAAAAATAGCAACCAAATCTCCTTCAGATCATACCGTTATGGTTTTAAAAAGGATACACTAGATATTGTAGTTCGAGGTACATTTTGCCTAAAATAAAAAAAAAAAGACGGGACAGTATGGCTGGAATGCTGCTGAAGATAGGTCACCTCTGTCAGGGTAGTCTTAGGGATTAATTAACGACAAGTGCAAAACCCACGCAACAAAACACTAGACAATCACTACCCGACACTAAAACAACTAACACAACTTGCACATTAGACATGTAACTCAATCTTCAACCAGTGTAATAACATTAACTCACATTGAACGTTCTCTACCAAAACAGATGAAATATCAAACTAACACCAGAAACAAGTAAAGAAGTATCGACAACAAAGCAAAACTATTGTAGCATACAAACACAACAAATATACATAAAAGAAAACAATGCTACCCACACTTCAGAAACCTGGTAGTGCACTGTGTTGTACAATAGAAACACGCATAAAACTGTAGAAAAACAAATAACAATTTGCACTAGGCCAGCCGTGGCTGTATCGTTCGAAGCTTGCTTCGCAACCATCTGGTTCCGGGTTCAGTCCCACCGCGTGGCATCTTGAGCAAGTGTCTTCTGCTATAGCCTTGGGCCGACTAAAGCCTTGTGAGTGGATTTGGTTGATAGAAACTGAAAGAAGCCCGTCGTATATATATATATATATATACATATTAATATATAGTATTAGGGAAAAGAACCAAGGTTTATGAACTCATCGATGAAAATCCTTGGTTCTTTTCCCTAATACTATATATTTTATGCTGTGAAGCTTAATTTAATTTTAATTTTTAATAAATTGATTTTAATTGAGTTTTTACCTGTAATTTTGGATTTTATCCCTAATATTATTATTATTATATATATATATATATATATATATATATATATATATATATATATATATATATATATATATATATATATATATATATATATACATACATATATATATGTATATGGATATATATATATATGTACGTATATATAGTCACACTGAGGATATTTAAATATCTTACAGGGATATTTATCCAAAATACACTACTTTAATATGTATATATATTTTTTTACGTGTATGTATGTCTGTGTTTGTTCCCCCACCCAATCGCTTGACAGCCGATGTTAGCGTGTTTACGTCCCCGTAACTTAGCGGGTCGGCAAAAGACACCGATAGAATAAGTACTAGGCTTACACGGATTAAGTCCCGGAGTCGATTTCTTCGACTAAAACCCTTTAAGGCGGTGCTCTAGCATGGCTGCAGTCATATGATCAAACAAGTAAAAGAATAAAAACGGCCAGCAATATTGGGGGAATGGAGCAAGTCGATTATATCAACCTCTTTGCTCAACCGGTATTTATTTTATCGACCCCACATGGGTGAAAAACAAAGCCGGCCTCGACCGAATTTGAACTCAGAACGTAAAGACGGACGAAATGCCTCTACGTAGCTTGTCCGGCGTGCTAATGATGCTTCCAGCTCGCCGCTATAAATATTAATTTCAAGATTTAGCTTAAGGCCAGCAATTTGGGGACAGAGAGTTAGTCGAATACATGGACCCCAGTGTTCAGCTGGTACTTATTTTATCGACCTCGAAAGGATGAAAGGCAAAGTCGATCTCGGAGGAATTTAAATTCAGAACATAAAGACAGGCGAGATGCCGCTAAACATTTTGCCCGGCGTGCTAACGATTTTTATTTCTTTATTGCTCACAAGGGGATGAACACAGAGGGGACGAACAAAGACAGACAAAAGGATTAAGTCGATTACATCGACTCCAGTGCGTAACTAGTACTTAGTTTATCGACCCCGAAAGGATGAAAAGCAAAGTCGACCTCGGCGGAATTTGAACTCAGAACGTAACGGCAGACGAAATACCGATTTTTTTATTACCCATAAAGGGCTATACAAAGAAATTTTAAGACATCATAAAACATAAAGACAGTACAAAACGCAAACATAAAATCGGGGTAATTAAAATAAAATGATAATATGCAAGAATGAAAAAAATGAGGCGCAATGTCCACTCGATCCCCAAAGTCAGGTGGTTACATTTATCCAGTTTTTCACTTTTACGTTCAACGTCATGTAAACATTTTAACGGTTTTGTAACTAAAAAAATTCAAACACTCGCCTTACCTTTCTTCCATTAATCATTGTTACGTCCGTCCTTAACAACTGCAAATAATAAGTTCTAGGGGGTGGTGTCTCCATCAACCATATCCGTTTCGTTATTAAATTTTCACCAAGTTCTTCTATGCGCTCCCAGCAGCTTTCCTCAGGCATCAAAATGCATTTTTCAGCACATTTCTCTGGCATTTTCACTCTTATTATTTCTTCCAACCTCTCGACTTTTCTCTCCATCTGCTCGCAATTCTCGTACTTTATCAAAACCCCCTTGTATTTCACATCTTTATCTGTTCTCTCCTCCTTTTCTTGTATATTATTAGTTTTTGGCTTTTTTTCTCTCTTTTTTGTTTCCCGTTGACCGTTCCTTTGACTTATTTTTCCTTCGCTTTTTAGGGTTAGTAGCTCCATTTTCATTCTTCTTTGTTTTCTCTGTTTCACACTTCTGTCTCTCTTTTATTTCCTCAGTGTGGTCTACAATTTTTTCCTCCTCTGTTTGTGCTTTCTCTTGCTGTGGCTCTGTGCACTCATATAGGGGGCATTTGGTCTTCATATGACCTCTCTCCCCGCATATATAACAATTTGGTTTTCTTCCCTCGACTACGACATTCAACGTTGTGCCTTACTCGGATCACAAACTTGTGACGTGTGAGGTGCATATAGATAAGTGTCATAGACAGGGACCCGGGTATTGGAAAATGAACAAGTCTATTTTGACTTGTGTAGTTTTTCGTACCCGGATTAAGGAGTTAGTGCAGAGGGCATTATGTGGCACCATCATTAATAATAGATGGTGGCACGCCCTCAAGAGAGCCATACGACTTGAGTCCATTAGATTTAGCAATCAGCTAAGTATAGATAGGACTAGAATAGAGGGTGACTTAGTCAGGAGTCTAGATGAGGCAATGGAATCTGGCACCGCATCCAGAGTGACGGCGGCGAGAACGGTCTTGTATCGTCACCTCAATGCCAAACATGAAGGATGCCGAGTCAGAGCTAAGTTACGCGCTGGGAAACGAGAAGGTATCAACGCAGCCAGATGGGCTCGCCATGTGGAGAGTCAGAAGGGCAAGAAGTCCTGCATTGGGTCTTTGACTGACGGGCAGGGACGCAGGATCTATGGACAGGAGGAGATGCAAAAGGCCCTTCACCAGCATTTTGCTCGGGTGTTCGGGGAGAGCGGTCCGCTTGGGCGTGGGGAACCCTTAAGAGACTTCCTAGCTGGCGGGCCTCGACTCTCGGCGCGCGAGGCTGAATGCTGTGAAGGTCTGATCACTCCCGCGGAGGTAAGAGAGGTGCTGGCCGAGTGCGCTGGGGAAAAGTCTCCGGGACTGGATGGTCTGCCCTACGAGTTTTACCGAGCAATGCCGGACTTGTTTGGGGAGATTCTGGCAGGCGTCTATGCAAACTGGCAGCAGAATGGGAGAATTCCCAGTTCTGTAAGCCGGGGAGTTGTGACGCTGATACAGAAGGACCCAAGCAAGGGGGATAGCATTAGTAACTATAGGCCCATAACTCTACTCAACGTAGAGCTAAAGATTTTGGCCAAGGTGTTAGCTAAAAGGTTGACGGCGGTCGTGGAGAAGCTTGTCGGGAAGGCACAGACCTGTGCAATCCCAGGCAGGTCGATCCAGGACAATCTTCACCTTCTCCGCTACACCTTAGACAGGGTTGGGAAATTAGCCGGCAAAGGAGGGGCAGTGGTCCACTTAGACCAAAGTAAAGCATTCGATAGGGTCGACCATCGGTACCTGGAGGCCGTCCTCGAAGCGGCTGGGATAGGCCCGGGCTTTCGCGGGTGGATCTCCGCTATGTACAGCGGCATTAAGTCCACCGTCCAGATAAACGGTTACCTAACGGAGCCGTTTTCGATCAAGCGGTCTGTTCGTCAAGGGTGCCCCTTGTCTCCGGTCCTGTATGTTTTGGCCCTGGAGCCATTGCTGCGGAGGCTGGAGAAGTTGGGTGGCAACCCTAATGAGATCGGATGCGGTAAGTTTACTTCTGCGTATGCGGACGACGTCACTCTCATCGTGTCTGAGGAAGCACAACTACCTCGAGTAGAAGATGCTCTCCGAAGATACGAAGCGGTGGCAGGAGCAAAAGTTAACAAGGACAAGTCCATCGGTCTGCGCCTCGGCACCTGGAGGAACAGGCCGTTATCGTCCAGTGTCGTTGGACACTGGACAGATGGTCCTGTTAAGTTGCTTGGAGTCTGGTTCGGTTCAGACTCACAGACGGAGAAGAATTGGAGCGAGGTAGTAAACAAGGTGGAGGCCATAATCCGGAAGTGGTCCGGGCGGTCTCTGTCCTTAAAGGGTAGAGCGGAGGTGGTGCAGATGTTTATAGCATCTGTAATCACCTACCGCCTGTCCGTTGTGCCTTGCCCCGATTTTTGGCTAAACAAGCTGGTACGACTCCTCTTCCGCTTTTTGTGGAGGGGGGGAAAGCCACTTGCGAGGCGCTCCGTATGCTGCCAGGAACCGCTAAAGGGTGGTTTGGGGATGCCCTGGCTAATGATGCGCAGACATGCGTTGAGGCTGAGACATCTCTGGTGCCACCTGGAGGGTGATAAGGTGTGGAGTCCGTTGGCGGAGGAGTTCTTGCCGCGACCGGCCTCGCTGGAACGATTTAAACCCGGTCTCATTAGAAGATGTAATCTGACTTTATGGCAGAAGGAGTGCCGTCAGGCACTCTGGTCTATCCACAAGACGGGCAAGGCTGGCTGCGGGAATACCACCTCGGTATTCTACAGACGGCTAGTGGAGGAGGGAAACGATGACGTCTTAGGAGGGGCTCTGGGGTTCGACGAGAACCAACTCGCCAACCTGTTTCGTAAGAGCTTCAAGCCAGAGTACTTGGATAATTTCCAAAAATCTCTGACTTGGCAGAGTTACAGGAATGCTCTACCTGTTCGCGAAAAGTTATCCAGGCACGGTTTAGCAGTGCCACCGACATGTCCAAGATGCGAGCAGGACAGTGAAACTGTCCAGCACGCTCTCGTACATTGTCGGAAGCTCTCCGGCTTGATGATTTACGTGGAACACGTGTTGTCGCATCTGGGACGAGTACAGCTGTCGGCTGAGTCTATGATAAAGATGATACCGCCAACTGGACTATCAAAGGAAGGTGAGGCTTCTTTTCTCTGTACGGTAGCAGTATTGAAAGAGTGTATATGGAGGACGAGAACGGAAGGCATCGTGACAGGGTCCTACATATCCGGCCCTGGATTGCTGTTCTACTTCAGATATCACCTGAAGAGCAAGATAGGGCTGGAAAAGAGAACCCTGTCAGAGAAAGTATATGAACGAAGATGGAAGGAAGTAGTGAAAAAGGTGGGTGTAAGTCACCCAAACTAATCATTGAGAAAATAAAAGGCAAACTGCTGGGCCTTATAGGCTGCCGGGTTGAAAAACCCAATCTCCCCTTCTTTTTATAGACATACATGTGTGTAGGTGTATGTATGGGTATGTGTGTGTGTGTGTGTGTGTATGTATGTATGTATGTATGTATGTATGTATGTATGTATGTATATATGTGTATATATATATATATATTTATATAGATGTGTGTGGGTATGCATGCATATGTATGTCTGAATATTCAAAGTCATCGTTTTTTAAATTTTATAAAAACATCGTAAAATTTTTTTAAAAAGAACTCATACATTTTGTACATCTGTTTGTAATTGTCTTTGTATCATCTATGTAAATTAGATCCATAGTGATCATAATAAAAATGTTACGACATTTAACGTTTTCTCGTCCTCTACTTCTATCTGGTAGGGAATTCTTTCTATGTCTTCGAATGTGGCAAAAAGCCACATTTCGAGTCCAAATCTCCACCATTTCCACACTTTTGATTTCGCCACTGGTCCCAATTCCGGCTCCTCCTTTAAAATTGAACTTTGTATATTTTCTCTATTACTTTGGTTTCTGTGAAGAGCTCCATGTTCTTTTTAATACATCAGATCTTTGTCCCGAACTGGCAGTTCGGGATAAACACTATTGGCACAAAAGTGCTGCCAGTCTGATCAGTCCAAGATGAACGTAGAACAACAAGACCAGCCGTTTTCTTCTTTTTCCTCAAGCGATTAATGTTTCCTATGATCCTGTTTACTCTCAAAAAGTTGGAGGAGAACCTGGGGTACTATTTGTGCGTGAGAATGTCGTTTGTGCTACTGTTGATATTGCTTTTTTTTTCTTTTTCTTTTGAAGGTGGTCAATCCTTTGTTGTCCTACCACGTCAACACTACTTTTCAGTGTTCTGGTATTGGTTTGCGTGTTTGTTGCAGAAGTAGTTTTCAGTTAATGTGGCGTTTATATCAGGTTCCCATTACTTATGTGAAGAACCAAAAAACCCAGGATCAGAATGTGGATATTCACCCTTCTGTAGGGGATTTCCAATAGCCTACTTGTTTCCAGACTGGGTCTAATCTTGTTGTGTTGCTTTTTCTATTTTTGCCGTCATCCCGATGTTTTCCTACCCTCTTCTGCACTAAATCTCTTCCCCATGGAGTGGAACTCTTGCTTGGCTCCTCTTGTTAGCCCTGTACTGGAAGAAGAGAAACATAGGTTATTGGGGAAACTCTACTCCATCAGATCTTGGTGATGGTAATTTTGAGTTCGAGATGATTCCATCTTCTTTGTTTCCGCTCTGGCTAATCCCGAATCTGCCACCAAGTATAGCATGAATGCTCTGAAAACAGCAGGAAAAGTAAATGTATGTTACCACCCACTTCATATTCTGCTTTTCCACCCCTAAATAGAATGCTCTCACATACTACTTACTTTCGCATGTATAGTAAACTAGATATTCTGCCTTACACCACCAGAACGCCGTGATAGTCTTGCAATTTCTATAAGCCCGCATATTTCACGCCAATCCAAGAATCAACGTTAGTACCAATATTTCTGGCGGCGACTCTCCTTTCTTTTTACTCATATCTTGTAGCAAAGATCTTGGAAGTAAGCAGAATGTGAGGAATAAAAGTGAAAACTATACGAACAATAATAAAAGCACTTGGTATGATAAAAAATATTATCGAAAACATACAGACAATAGTTTGAGCTCACAATGTGGTGTTGCTAGACAGGGACCACATTGTACACAAGTCGATTTCAGTTCATTAGCACAAATCAAACAGTACACGTTCTGCAAATAAAAATACACTGTTGTACAGTAACATAACCCCCACCCAAAAACTATAACACAACTCACACAACATACACTCTATGGAATCACCCATAAATGATATAACACAATACATACTTTACCCGTTCAATACCCATAGAACTAATTTAACACAGTCTTGCACAATTGATATTTGACATCATTTCACCAACAATTCACACAATGCACATAATCTGTACAAGACATCAGTCAAATATTGTCAGAATCAAATCAAATTCTACAATTAAACAAAGGTACCTCCCCAAAATACAATTCTTCCCCAAATTCAGGAATACAAAGTACATCTGGTGGGGCAGTAAAATTGCATAAAACTGTTGTAACATAATAATAATAATAATAATAATAATAATAATAATAATAATAATAATAATAATAATAATAACTGGTCAATTACTGAAATATGTAATGTTGACAGAAAAATACGAAAACTGTTGACAATGCATAGAATACACCACCCTAAGGCAGATATAGAACGTCTTTATCTGCCAAGAAAAGAAGGAGGCCGAGGACTTTTACAGCTGGCATTATCAATGAAGGTAGCCACAATTGGCCTAGACACCTATCTGAAAAACTCTGAGGACTGGATGCTAAAACTTGTCTTAAAATATGAAAGCAAGAAAGCATCTTACTCAGTAACAAAACAGGCAAAGGAATATCTAAGTGAATTCCAATTGCAACAAATTCAAGAATTAGACGAACTAGAAACACCTGCAGAAAAAGCTAAGCGCTTGAAAACCCGTGCAAAAATTGCTGCCTTAGCTCTTATGACTGAAAAATGGCATGGAAAACCTCTCAATGGCAAATACCCAAAGAGAGCGAATAATGCAGATATTGACAAAGCCCTTACCCACCAATGGTTAATGGCCTCTGGCTTGAAATCAGAAACAGAGGGGTTTATCATAGCAGCCCAAGATCAATGCCTACCTACAAAGAACTACCAGGCCAACATATTAAAGAACGGCAGCTCCCCATTATGTCGTATATGCCAACAACAAAATGAGACCATCGATCATGTTGTCTCCATGTGCAGTCTGCTTGCGCCTACAGAGTATCTCAACAGGCATGATAGAGCTGCACAATATATTCACTGGGTAATATGCAAAAACCTGGACTTGCCCCATGATAAAAACTGGTGGGAACACAAACCACCCCCAGTACTTGAAAATGATCACATTGCACTCCTCTGGAACTTCACCATTCAAACTGACAGAAAGATAGACGCAAATAGGCCAGACATCATACTGAAAGACTTCAGACAAAAATCATGCCTCCTCATTGATATGACTGTCCCAATCGATATAAACGTATCTGTCAAGACCTACCAAAAACTGAGCAAATATAAAGATCTTGAAATAGAAATTAGCAAAATGTGGAATCTGAAGATGAAAACAATACCTATTGTCATAGGTGCCCTGGGAATGACAGCGAAATGGGCTGATTACTACCTAGATCAGATTCCAGGAAACCCCAAAATGGCTGAAGTTCAAAAAATAGTGCTCATGGGAACTGCCCATATCCTACGTAAAATACTGTCTATGTGATCTCAAATTTTAAAGCAAACACATAATTTTCTTATGGTTTCTTAAACATTCACTTGAACAAAACTGTACAAATACAAACATATGGTACCCTAGGCATAACACCTACATGAACTTCTAACTTGTTGTCTCTTGAGGTCTCTGGGTGAGACTTGGATCCAACTTGTACAAATGCAAAACAAAAGTCAAACATAAAATAATAATAATAATAATAATAATAATAATAATCGATTGGAAGTGTTATCATGTACATTGTTTTGTCTTGGTATAAAAGATGGGCTTCAGCAAATATTCTGCTTAATACCACAGATTTGCTTGTCAGTTGTTTGACCTTAACCAGTTGAGCATGTCCCTTAGTGGCTGACGATATGTGCATCTCTGATCATGAGCAGAAGTAGTGGGGGAGCATCATAGCCATGTGTTGAGAGGAATTCTTTGGTGTTTGAATAATTCACCTTTGGAAACATGGGTGTTTTGCTCAACATCTTTAAACAACCCTTATTCAGGTACCTTTTGAGCGGGATGGGCCACTCGACCTGAAGAAAATTCTAACTGGGCCCCACCTGCGAGGTCATGCGCTGTTTATCTTGATACGAGATCACCATGTTGCGCACATATGGTTGTGATGCATGTGCCTGGTGTACCCTTATCAGACGAGTAGTCATGATGGGTATAATGGGTTTCATATATTCTACTCCAGTGTCAATTAGATGGCATGCGCTACTCTCTCACTCAATAATAATAATGATTATTATTATTTCAAATTTTTGCCACCAGGGCAGTTTGAGGGAGATGAGGACGAGTCGATTACATCGACCCCAGTGTTCAACTGGTACTTATTTTATCGACCTCGAAAAGATGAAAGGCAAAGTCGTCCTCGGCGGAATTTGAACTCAGAGTGTAACGACGGGCGAAATACTGCTAAGCATTTCGTCTAGCATGCAAACGATTCTCCCAGCACGCCACCTTAAAAAAAAAATTAATAATAATAATAATAATAATAATAATAATAATAATAATAATCGAATGTGGAATCTAAAAACAGAAACAATTCCTATTATAGTAGGCGCCCTGGGTATAATAAAAAATATTCAGACAAATACATAACGAAAACACCAGGACTTACAAATATATATAACATACAGAAAATTGCACTACTGGGCACAGCACACATCCAACGCAAAACACTTTCAATACAGTAACAATAAGAGCATCACAGCAAACCACAGCACATACCCAAGGCACACAGAACTGCGCTCGGTAGTGAAGTGAAAGCACGTTATAAAAATAAAACTACTGAATAATAATAATAATAATAATAATAATAATAATAATAATAACAATAATAATAATAATAATAATAACAATAATAAGCTCAGAAAATATAAAGATTTACTCTTCGAAATCGAAAAAATGTGGTATATCAAGACGATTGATATGATCAGAAAAGAAACTGAAAATTATTTGAGAATGATCCCTGGCTTACCATCCATGCAAGAAATGCAAAAGACTGTTTTAACTGGTATGTCATACGTACTGAGAAGAGCATTATCGCTGTGAATTTTCTTTTTTCCCCTTTATTTTCTTTGTTTTTTTTCTTTTTCATTTGTTTTCCTATTTTTATTTTTATTCTTTCCTTTTTCTTTCTTTCTTTCTTCCACTTTCTTTCTGTCGCATGACTTTGTAAATGAAGAATCTGGTATGTATATTTTAATGACCTACCGATGTATACAGTGATTTTCTTTGCCCAGGATGTCAGGAAGACACTCGGCAAGGAATGGAAACAAAATTGAAAGAAGAGGATAACAACAACAACAACAACAACAACAACAACAACAATAACAATAACAATAATAATAATAATAATAATAATTGTCACCTGCAAGCATAAATGTTGTTGTATTGGTCAGACATAGTGAATGTATGTTTCTCCTTAACTGAATCATTTCTCACAGTTTGGATATTAGAGACTTCTGTATTAAATTGGACATTTAAATTGTTCATACGTTGGAAATCTGAAAGATATTTAACAAGTACATCAGCATGAGGAAACATTTCTTTGCTGTAATAACGCAGTTTTAAATGTTCCTTGTCAGAAAGTAGTGAATTCCAGTCATGTCTCATATTGAATTCTTTGTTCGTCCTTCCTGTATTTCTTTTATTTATACTGATTAATGTACGATGACGGGGGTATTTTGTGAAGAAATTTCCTGCAAAAGAAGTTAGAAAAGTAAATGAGAGAAATTTGTTTAATTAAAATTATTTAAATTCATTAGCATGCATCAAAATAAATTTAATAGAAACTATTCCGATAGAATTACAAGAAGTTGTTTCAAAACTTTAACGGACAAGTTTGGCGATACATCTGCACAAGTATGTTCAGGTCTGAGCAAAATATTTTCAGAAAGTAGTTGCTCATGCAAGCAATTCTCTTTTCTCCACATCACCAATGTTTATCCAAGGTAACGGCCGGTGACTTCGGCCAACAAAGCTCAGCACTTATGTTGCCGCAGGCGTTGCTGTCAGAACGCAAAGAATTAGAAAAAATACCGCAATGTAGTTTGTCCAACTCTGTGACAGTTTCACTAATTCATCGCCCTGGATTAGTGCTTTTTTTTATCGACCCCCTCCCCACCATCACCAGATAATGGAAAATAATACAAACCTCAGCTGGATTTGAACCAGCAACCGAAGTCAGAACAAATACTGTGAGGAATTCTATTCAACGCTCTGATGACTGCTGGTTTGCCGCCTACGTTGCTTTAGAATTATACGCTACGATAAATATGGAAGATGCGTTCAACATAGAAATTAAATTTTCCTATATTACCATCAACGCAAAACGAAGCAATTTTATTTTTATTAGTTGAGAATCACGATGCATAAACCTTGTAATTCCGTTTAATTTGATATTTATATACGGACCTTATATTTATGTATATTTGGTGCTTGTATACCGACATTTCTTTTATCGATATTGTTTAGTTCTGGCTCTTTTGATTATAAGCTGTAATGGAAATGATATGATACACACTTTATCTCAGGCAGTCATCATGATCATTATCATCAGCATAAATATGCCTGTTTTCCAATTGAAACGCAATGATATGATTGCTTTTCAACTCTTTCCTGGGCGTTTATATTTAGCTTTAACTATATTTAATCATATTTAGCGTATTTACTCTTTCAGATTTACTTTTATTTATTCAAATAAATAAAACTAATTTTGGCTGTTCTGCTCTCACACATTAAAAGTTCTAGCTGTCTGCATAATATTTATCATGGTAGTTGTAATTCATTGTAGGTTTCTTTCATTGAGATTAGTAGCTAGTCGCTTCTTTTTTCTTTTTTTAGGTTTTACCTTTACATTCATCGGAAATATAGATTACAGTCTCATTTCCTCATTTCTTAATCATCTTTCTAAACGGCACTTTCCCCACCAGGGTTAATACAAAGGAATTCCCATGTTTTTCAATAGTGTATGAAAGAAGACGTTTTCACACAAACTGGTTTTCTTTTGATATAAGTTGGAGTCTAAGGTATGAAAGCAGTCATTTGTAATCTCAAAGCATAAAACCATTTGCATATAAATAGGTGCATGAATATTAAGATATTGAAGCTAAATATTTACCGCTGATTAAACAAATCTGTCTAGATGTTTTTAGAGTGTTAACCTATAGTTTTTGGTTTGCATATATTCCATTGGAATACATGTGGAATAATTTAGACCATGCAAACACAAGAATAAATGAAACTCCCCGATCTCATTAGATGGACTGAAGAAAAAATATTTGTTCAAGTCCTGCGAGGATGGAAAACTCATTATTCATCAAAAGTAGGCGTATTTGAGATTATTGATGATTTGAACTCCCAGGAAAAGAAATTAATTATGATAGGCTAAAGGCGTTCATAAATCTAAACGTCAAAAGTTCTTGAAAACTGGAGACTGTACAAAAACATATCCGTAGCTCCATCAGACATATAACTAAAGTACTAATATAACATAGGTTATAAAGAAATATGTATAGAGAGCCTTATCTATAAGTACAATCTCACTGTTATATTAGTCTCCTTGGTTTGACCAGAAACTTTGTCTTCTCGGTAGCTTAGAAGGAATATCGTACTGACTTGCTTTCCTCATCAAGACTCAGTCATTTTTTCTACTAATAGGCAGTCATCAGCTGAGTACGAGTTTGTGGAATGTAAACAAATCATATCGGATACAACTCATTTACATAATTTACATGGGGACGATCTGATTTTCATTGCTAAATATGCATACGAAAATATATTCATATGTATTTAGTCTATCAGTAAAATTAGGCCTACTGGTTAGACGACAGATTTTTTGCGGAAACTTCCCTGCTTTAGTGGGTGTCTAACTTCATATAAGTTCAGTTTAAATATATGTGATTTCTTGTACATATTTATGCATTACACATATGTTTTCTCAATCGTAAGTTTGCGATATCTGCCTGAGATTACCAATATATATCCCGATATTTTAACGCTACAATAGGTTGGATAGATTACTTGCTGCTATATCATGAGCGAGTTCCCCCATGTCAAAATTAATCTGAATAAGGATCTAAATAAATGGTATTACCTCTAAAAAGATTTTTTTATGTTCCCACCAAAAGATTCGTTTGTTTTCTGCTTGGTCTGGAAAAATACTATTAATATAAGACGTGTAGCTTAGTTCTTCTAAGAATGTGAAAGAAGACTATTATAACTCATCCAGCCAGTAGTTGTATAGCCTTCTTAATTCTTACTAGTAAATTTTTTTAAATGTACATTATGTGAACCACCTCAGAAGACTGCAAAAAGTAATATCTTTAAGTTATGAAGGGAATAGAGTACATGGGCTGAAGTGTTTTCGTTGTCACTTAACTAGAAACGAATGTGTTCGGTGCGAGTGCTAGGATTAATATATTTCCATAGCACCATGATCAATAGCAATAATTGCGAGTGTTTTACCAGAGGTAGAGAAGACGTGAATGTTTTGTGACAACCAGGAAAACACAGTTAAACCAGATTAACGGGTAATATTCTTTTTTGAAAGTCTTGAGGTAAATGCTGGACAAGAAACTTTGAGTTGAGTGAAAATATTAGACACAAATAGACTGGAGATCGCAACCCTGTCGGTGGAAATAAATCGATTCTTAACTTTGCCTGATGCAGCTGGAGCCAATAGTGGTCTTTGATGTGAACACAAAGTTACATTAAAACTATTCTTATGAAAAATAGTTTACGAAAACATATTGCAATATAATTTCCTTATCCATCTGTTGAAGTACGATAAATGTTGGCTATTCAAGGCACACGGCTGTCTTATTGCAGAAAATGGCCATTGGTCGCAGACAAGATGATCTTGTGTTTAAGAGAAGTGTTGCTACAATGAGTGCTTGTGTTTGACATCTTTCACAACAGAACACTATATTTACATTAACGAAGTTCTTTCAACACATTCGATTTAGATACACAGTGAATCAGCCTGAATAATCCAGCGACATGCATTTCTTATTCTTCTGTGCCGGTTCATTCACTAATTGAGAAGCAAAAGTCACAAAGCGTCGGATAGTTTACCTATCAACAAAGAATGTAAACTTGATGCAATAGACCATTTGCTAACACTGGTAATCGCAACTAAGTTTTTGCCATTCCGGCGGATCAAGAGAAACCTCGATTCCAGAATGATTTGGATATGTAATGTATGTGTTGAATGTAAGTATGCTAATTGAAGAAATGTCACAAGTTTAGATTTGATAGTTTTCTGGAAAAAATAAAGGTATGGAAAACTTTGAAGGAAACAATTGATCCTTCTACCCGATTCATACTCATGAACAAAGAAAAGGGGCATGTCTTTTGGTCAAAATGATTTTCAGAAACATTAAATTAAACTTTAATATACATATTTGTGTGATTCCATTTTATCAGTTATGAAATAACTGAACGTTTACATCTCTATTTTCACGTTAGATATTTACTTTGTTTGACGATGTATTCAGAACCTCAGAAATAAAATTTAACCCGAGTTCATAAATAAACATAGTAAATGCTAGATTTTGAGTCTTTACATGAACTCTCAACTTGTTAGAAATAGCACCCAAATTTTGAAATCACAATGGACAGTTCAAGAAAAAGATGGGTTGGTTGTTGTAGTTCTAGAAGTTTTAGACACACCGTGGTTGTTTTAGATGCTCTCGAATGGGACATTTTTGATAATGGGCTTTTCTAATCTCTTGACAAACACAGAGTTAAACAACGCGAAGGTTATAGTAAATACGATGTGTGTGGTCACTGAGAATGTCTCGGCTTAATCATTATTAATTTATCTTACAATACAGTATCAGTATAGCTGTAGAATTGGTGTTATAACCCAACGGTTTTTTTAATGAAATTACAGAAACACTGATGATAACGTCTAAATATGGCTGTAACCAGGAAAGTAGTACTAAAGGGTACTACTCAAGCAGAGCGGACCCGAACGCGCAGTCGCGCTGTCGCGCGTCCGCGCTACCTAGTCGTGAGTGGTCGATCCTACGAAAAGTGCGCGCGAGCGCGCGTGCAAATGAATACATGTGTGCGCATGCAAATTAGTAAATAATTTCTTTTAAACAAAGTAAATAATTTTTTTTTAATTACTTTTTTCTTTTCTAAACAACGTAGATAGGTAGAAGGAATAAAAATAACACACTATCTGTTTTTGTTAACTTCATACATTTTTTTTCTTTTAATTAAATTTTGTGAACAAAATAATTTTTATTTTCTAAACAACGTAAATAAATTTTAAAAAAGGTGCACATTGGGATTAGACACTGAGGGAAACTTGATATGCTAGAAATAACAGCTAAACGCAAAAATAAAAAAAAACTGTAACCTTTACCTTTCTGAAATCACTGTGGATATATTTCGGCTATGTGCTTGATAAATGTCTGAAAGTTCTCCCACGAATTCCCACACTTCATATCGCACACATGTATTCATTTGCACGCGCGCATGCGCGCACTTTTCGTAGGATCGACCACTCACGACTAGCTAGCGCGGACGCGCGACTGCGCGTTCGGGTCCGCTCTGCTTGAGTAGTACCGTACTAAAGTGGGTTTTACCATTTAAAGCACATTTTTCTTTTTACAAAACAGAAAAGATGAAGTTAAAGACGGAAAGGTTATGCTATCAAACTTATGAAATTTAAATTCAGTATATTAAAAACATGTAATCGTGTCTTATTAGTAAATTTTATCGTGGAATAATGTTAGTGTTGGAAAAATACTTAGCGGTATTTCTTCCCGCTCTATACGTTCTCGCTTTAAATACCACCACAGTCAACCTTGACTTGGTATCAACTAACTCTAATCCTCCCTTAAATTTGCTGATCTTAATCCTGAAGTCGAGGCAATTGTTTTCACAACAGTAAGTTTGATGTTTCATTATTTCTATATAGTCAATTGATATTCAAACAACGAGGGAGCCTCTGCATACTCGATTGTATACCAGAAATAACAGCTAAATTTCTCTAAAATCACACCCAACCAGCTTAAAAATGGAAGGACACATGTGATAATATATGCCTAGATAAATCAGATGGCATGATCACACTTAGAACGCATTTGTTCAAAGGTTTGATCGACTAAAGCTGATTTGGAGCTATGTCATTATTTATTCTTCATTGCTCTCGTCAAAGAATTACATAAAGATAAATCTGTTAATAGTTATGAGCGCAATAACCCAATAAAATCGCTTAGAAAAGGGAACCAAGTGTAATGGCTTTGTTAGATAATTGACTTTGTCATTATAATCATCTCATTTGATTTTATCATTATAATAATCTCATTTGCTCTCGTCATTTTCTTTATCCTAATCGCAATAACTTGCATCTATATTCCTTGATTTCCATAAACTACTTAAATAAGGGAACTATAATTTTCGTTAATATATTTCAACTATTTCATGACTGAATATAAATTTGAATAACGCATACATTAATAAAAGTTAAATGATAATAAAAATATGATAAAATTAAGAAAGTAATTAATGAATTTCTCCACCAACCTGAGGTATTTGTTCTTTCAAAAATTATGTAATCCCTCCCAGATTTTTCTAGGAAATATCCCATTTGAAGTCCTGACGGTCCAGCTCCGATGATACAGTAATCATGGTGTGAGCTTGCCTGTTGTGTTTGTCCATCAACTTTTGTAAGACTGTTAACTACCAACAGAGCAAAGATGGTCCCAAATTGTATGAAGATTCTTTTCGGAAAGAGCTGCATTGTTAAAGTCCTCACAAGATCTACAAAAGAATAATAATAATAATAATAATAATAATAATAATAATAAAAAATCCGGTACTACTCAAGCAGAGCGGACCCGAACGCGCAGTCGCGCTGTCGCGCGTCCACGCTACCTAGTCGTGAGTGGTCGATCCTACGAAAAGTGCGCGCGGGCGCGCGTGCAAATGAATACATGTGTGCGCGTGCGCGCGTATGCAAATTAGTAAATAATTTTTTTTAAATTACTTTTTTCTTTTCTAAACAACGTAGATAGGTAGAAGGAATAAAAATAACACACTATCTGTTTTTGTTAACTTCATACATTTTTTTTCTTTTAATTAAATTTTGTGAACAAAATAATTTTTATTTTCTAAACAACGTAAATAAATTTTAAAAAAGGTGCACATTGGGATTAGACACTGAGGGAAACTTGATATGCTAGAAATAACAGCTAAACGCAAAAAGAAAAAAAAAACTGTAACCTTTACCTTTCTGAAATCACTGTGGATATATTTCGGCTATGTGCTTGATAAATGTCTGAAAGTTCTCCCACGAATTCCCACACTTCATATCGTAATAATCACGGTACATTGGCTCATCAATATGTGACCATTTCATGTTACCACATGATCCACTTTTATATTTCAGTCTACGTTTTATCCGTGACCAGAATGGGCCACATATCCGTGAAAATCGTAGTTCCTGGCTCCACATTTTCAATGATTGCAGCTTCTAACGTTTCAGCCTTTCTATCAGTTATAATGTTGCAGGTAGCCCTTTTTCTGAGTGACATGTACTTGTCGTCAAATGAAAATTCAATCTTTTCAACGTGCTATTGACGGAGTTATTTGGCGATGTAATTCATGCAGTAAAACAATCTCTATAAGGAAAAATACTTTTTTAGAGAAATGCCACTTGATAGTGTTTACACTATTTCAAATAATAGCAGACTTTATATCTGAATTGCCAGTAACTTGTTCCATGAGTTGAAACAATATTAGCAACGACACGGCCATTCAATGGTACGAATACTGCCGAGAAATACGTTCAGCCATGTTACTGAAAGATAAGAAAAAATTAGGTGGACTGAACCACGTTGTACAAGTGGATGAAAGCCTGCTTTTCAAGAGGAAATATGAGGTTGGCAGAATGGTTGAAAAGTTTTGTGTGATAGGCTTTTACGATGTCACTCAGAAAAAGGGCTACCTGCAACATTATAACTGATAGAAAGGCTGAAACGTTAGAAGCTGCAATCATTGAAAATGTGGAGCCAGGAACTACGATTTTCACGGATATGTGGCCCATTCTGGTCACGGATAAAACGTAGACTGAAATATAAAAGTGGATCATGTGGTAACATGAAATGGTCACATATTGATGAGCCAATGTACCGTGATTATTACGATATGAAGTGTGAGAATTCGTGGGAGAACTTTCAGACATTTATCAAGCACATAGCCGAAATATATCCACAATGATTTCAGAAAGGTAAAGGTTACAATTTTTTTTTCTTTTTGCGTTTAGCTGTTATTTCTAGCATATCAAGTTTCCCTCAGTGTCTAATCCCAATGTGCACCTTTTTTAAAATTTATTTACGTTGTTTAGAAAATAAAAATTATTTTGTTCACAAAATTTAATTAAAAGAAAAAAAATGTATGAAGTTAACAAAAACAGATAGTGTGTTATTTTTATTCCTTCTACCTATCTACGTTGTTTAGAAAAGAAAAAAGTAATTTTAAAAAAATTATTTACTTTGTTTAAAAGAAATTATTTACTAATTTGCATACTAGCGCACGCGCACACACATATTTATTTGCGCGCGTGCGCGCACTTTTCGTAGGATCGACCACTCACGACTAGCTAGCGCGACTGCGCGTTCGGGTCCGCTCTGCTTGAGTAGTACCAATAAATCCTACATAACTTAAAATGCTTTCCATATAGGTATTTTCTCTTATATATGTAATACTAGCTTGTAAATCTATGATAACAAATGTACAGGAAGCCTGTTAACTTATATATACCATCATACATGCTGATCATATAACTTAAATAACTGCAAAAATAAAGATGGATTAGACGACTGCGAGAAATAAGAACTATAATCATTGTTGATGATTACCTGGTGTTAAATATTGAGGCAGTTAACAACCAGCGTAACTCTGCCCTCAAACATGACGAGGAAAGAAATTTTGTTATAAGTCAGCTTACTTCAAATTTTTCTGCCTACTTTGTTATGGCTTTCTTTGAATATTCTTTACTAGTTTAAAAAAAATAAAACATGACTTTAACAGGCAGGTTTACAATGGTAATTTGTAATCCGTCATGGTGTTTGTTTTATGTTTGGTAGCAGCACTTCTGTATAAGATCTTGGGATTCTTCATTTCAAGTATGCTGTTGATTTCTAGATCTAATACTTATAGAAATAAACAGAAATTATTCTTAACTTGTACAACTTAAACTTCGCCAGAAAGTTGTCGGAAGAGCATTTCGAAATGAAACGCAATGTTGTTAAGCGTGTTAAGTCAATAAGAATACAGTAAATGAAGCAATTGTAATATTCAGCAGAGCTAACAGGAGAATTGTCACCCAACCCGTCAGAAATTGCTGCTTAAACTCCCTTAGATCACATCTATCGTCACAAAAACGACGGAAACATTTGATAATGTAGTCCTAGAAATGTGGTGAATTATTAATAAGATGGAGGGTCATTTTATAATGCCTTTGACCATAGGTCTGCTCAATCAAGGCTGACCTGAAGCTAAGCAGCAACAACTATAGGAAGTAGTTAAAAATAAAGCTTAAACTTTTAACTAACGTTAAGAATTGAGAGAGACTAG
The DNA here is from genome assembly GCF_046866305.1 of Octopus bimaculoides. Taxonomy (NCBI): domain Eukaryota; kingdom Metazoa; phylum Mollusca; class Cephalopoda; order Octopoda; family Octopodidae; genus Octopus; species Octopus bimaculoides. Next base: position 72,830,508 of record NC_142928.1, on the reverse strand, counting down.
ATACTCTACTTTAGATATGCAGGAAGGTACTAAAACAGATCAAAGCTGCAAAGAGAAATTCAAAGTTGAGAAAATGAGAAAGAGAAGAAAATAAAAAGAGGAAAAACGTAAAGGTAGAGAGAAGATAAATAGGGGGAAAATACAAGCATTGAAAAGAAAGAATGAAAGGCGTGGGGAAATGCGTAAGAAAGAAGAGAGAGAAAAGAGGAAAGAGAGAGAAAGTGAGTGAGAAAGATCAACAGATAAGGTGAAAGATTAATAATAAACAAATAGTAACGTGTTTGATTCTTTTGACAAGCAGTAAGAAGGAAAATCTATAGATAAAAATGAAAGTTTGCAAAAAGAGAGTGATATAAATAAAAGAGATAAGAAGAGGGTATATCAGAGCAAAATAGCGAGAGAAAAACAACGAGGAATAAATGTTCTTACAACTTAAGCGAGTTTAGTGGAATAAAAAGAGGTTGTTAGGGAGTGAGGGGGTGAGAGAGAGAAAATGAGTGGTGGAGTGCAACAATGAATGATAAGTGAAATGAAGAAAGGAAAAGAAGGAAGAGAAAACGGGGTAGAAAATGAGAAGAGAAATAGAAAGATATAAAATCAGAGAATGTGGAATTTAGAGATATTAAAGAAAAGCTATAAAAAGAAATATTGCGAAAACAGAATGAAAAATTATAAGATTCAAAAATAAAAAAATCATGATAAGCATTCAACTCAACTAATTAACTGCAATAAGGGTTTTGTAAACAATGCTAACTAATTGCAATTAAAAAAATAAAACATAATAATAATAATACTGCTGCTGATAATGATGATGATGATGATAATGACGATGACGAGAAGAAGAAGAAGAAGAAGAAGAAGAAGAAGAAGAAGAAGAAGAAGAAGATAGGTACAATGGTATACCATACCAGATTCTTTCTTTTCTTAAACTACTGAAATAATATTGTTTGAACTTACAGTATAAATTACATTCTTTAAAATACCATTCCTGCAACTAACAGCAATAGGACACGACTTCGAGCAGGTTGTGTTGCAGAGTGACTTCTTCACAGGAAGTCATTGACAATATACACCCACTAGTTTCACCATTATTGATTTTCAATGAATCAAATGCTTTTGCTGTGTGACGTATATTGTTATAATAACCCAAATAAGCCTATCAGCTCTTAGTTTCATATATAGCAGATCATTCTCTAAGTTGTTTACATCGTAGTATTTTCATTATCTATAAAAATATTTCTCATCCGGTACTTGTTAGACAAGAATTCTGTAGCGGATTCTCAATACAATAAGCAATTGTTAAGTACTAAAAATAAACGTTTTAATTTTAAAAATTCAGGTTTTGGGTTGTGATTTCTGAACAGGAACAATTATCTGGAGTTAATCTAGTTAAGTTTTTATTCAATAAGCTAAATGAAATCTTGCATAACTCGTAAATAACTTAACGTAAGAAAAGAAAATCCACTGTTAAAACTCATTACTGTATATTGGGGAATGTAGGTTAAATGTAGACCGCATTGGGTGTAAGATAAACAATATCTACCAGAACTTTTCTCTAATGTAAACAACACAAGAAAAGTTATAATGCGTCACATTAATGTGCATGTATGGGTATCTATACATATATGTGTATAGATTTACAATTACAAGACAAATTGTGGTCCAACTTGTTATTGTAAAATAAGTAAATACGTAAATGAATAAATAAATACAGTACTCTACAAAAAATTATTGCGTACTCTGTAACATCAATGTCTAGCTTTTTTATATATAACTTTATGTATAAGCAAACAATGTATGTACACACACACACACACACACACACACACACACACACATGTATATATTACATATATTACATATTTCAGTCATTAGATTGTGGCCATGCTGGAGCACTACCTTGAAGAATTTCAGCGGAGCGAATCGATCCGAATACTCTTTTTTTAATGTTTGGTACTCATTCTATCGCTCTTTTTTGCCGAACCGCTAAGTTACGGGGGACGTAAAACACACCAACGCCGATTGTTAAGCGGTGGTGGGGAACAAACATAAATACGAACACACACACACACATATACGACGGATTCTTTCAGCCTCTGTCCACCAAATCCACTCAAAATCTTGGTCGGCCCAAGGCTATAGTAGAAGACACTCGCCCAAGGTGCTATGTAGTGGAACAGAACTCAGAACCATGAGGATGAGAAGCAAACTTCTTACCACACAGTCACACCTGCGCCCATAATACATATATAAACTGTTTTCGATATGGCGGCCCCATATTACAATAATACTTTACCTGCGTACAGCTTCAAAGTTACGACTAACTACACCTCTAACTCACTCCTTTCAAAACAGTGATCAACCCTCGTAAGATTATTACATTCACAGCCTCTTTTCTGTTACACGTTTCATCAAATATTTCCAGAAACTTTCAAACAGAAGAGCATTTTCCAATTAATTGTTACAATAAATCATCCAGCATGAAAGTAAATACAGCATACTCCAGACATGAAAACTATAACAAAGACTAAATGCACGTGAAAAATACTAATGCGTGTTCAGCCGGCCATACATGTGATGTACAGATGATAATATATGAAGCAGAAGTTAGCTGTGGTAAACTGAACCCCACCATAGAGCATAAATACTGCATTAGTATGGTAGGAAATATATCTAAGTTGTATCACTTTAATTATCCACGTCATCTTTCAGACACAAGAAATATACAAATAACATTATTCGTGTACACATAGCGTTTACATCTTAGCTAAGTGTAGACCGCACATTAATGAGCCTAAAATGTGAAACTTTCGTACTGCTAAAACGAAGGCTAATATTCAATGAAGTCTAAAATTCTGGACATTATCTGAATACAAGAGCAGAATAATTTACGAAATACTGTCTTCATAAGATTTCGGAAAAACACAACACCCCTGCAGAATATAATCACTTATGTACTTCCCTTTAGTCCTTTACTTCTTGGGTTTTCTGAATAATTAGACACACACATATACGCACACACATACACACACATAACATACACACAACACACACATATACATACGAACATACGAACATACATACATACATACATACATACATACATACATACATACATACATACATACATACATGTGTATGTGTGTCTCTATGCGTTCGCATAATTATTTAGAACTGGGTTTCAAGTTTCACCTAACAGCATATAGAAGTTGTAGTAGTAACTTTCTTTTATAATGCACTTTCTTATAGAAAGAAAACTTGCTTTCAGTTCCGCAACAGTACTTGTTGAATAAGTCGTTAGACGAATGCTAAAGTCCCAGTCGAAACTAATTTTTTTAGTAAATTTGATTCCTCTATTCGACCCTCGTCTCCTGATTTATGAACCTTCTGCATGTTATCCCTAAAATTAGTTTCAAATAACACACAAATTAATGCATTCTACTGCGCAGCACTACACATCTACACACGCACACGCCGCACACACACACACTCACGCACACACAAACACACATACACATTCATGATATATAAGAGCGCACCTCTGTGTACCTATCTGCATAATCACATGCATTCACACGCATTTATGTGTGCATATATTTATATGTATTTGTGTGCATGCGTATGTTTATATATTCATATTCACGGAGGCATGGCTGAATCCTGTTCGGTTACTTTTCTAAAAATTTTCACTAACAGAGAAAACTCATTTCCCACCTAGTGACAAAGCTTTCCCGTCATCTATAACCGCGCGCGCGCGCAAACGCACACACAAATATAAATGCTTAGGTGTGCATCTACAAGTATATGTAAGTGCGTGTGACGGTACGGGCTTGCACATGTCTGTGTGTGCATGTGTATGTACGATTGCATGTATGTATGTATGTCATTATTCAGTTTATTTCAAGATTTCTTGCCAACAGAGAAAGAACCAGTTTCTAACCAAGATCCAAGGCTCCTTCATCAGCAACAGGATATTTTTGTTTGTATGTATGTATGTGCAGAGTTGTATATTTTATGCATGTATTCTCATGCATATAGTTGCATATCTAGACATGCTCGTATATATTTAAATGATAAATTTCTGGAAAGTTTTACAGATTTTTACAGTTCCAGTGATGGATTGGATCTGTAGTCTTCGAATTAGCTTTCTCCTTTGTGGTTTTGAGAAGCTTAATTTCTCAAGATTGGTATTTTAGCAGTGTGTTACATATCCCAGGGCCCCAATGATTAAAGGTATAAACCTGAACTTGTAATCTGGATAGAAGAACTGCAGATTTCTCAATGGAAATGTATATATGTATGTTTCCCAAGTTTTACTTTTCGAATTTATCACCAACAGAACCAGCTTCTAGCATGGGCCAAAAGCATTTTTAACTCAGACATCAGCAGGATAGCCATGTATGTATACAGGAGTTTGTGTGTGTGTGTGTGTAGAAATGTTCGTACGTATGTATGTATGTATGTATGTATGTATGCACGTAGCTATGCATGTGCGTATGATTGTATGTTTCACTAATCCAAAACATTACGTTGGTAACATTTTAGTGATTACGTATAATGGTTCAATTCTGACATGAAGCCAGCAATTTTAATGCGTAGGGGTTAGTATATTATATAGAACATAGTGCTCAGCTGGTACTTATTTTATCGACCCCGAAATGATGAAAGGCAAAGTTAACCTCAGCGGAATTTGAACTCAGAATATAAAGAACCGGAAGCAATGGCATCAAGCATATTGTCCAACGTGCTAACGATTCTGTAAGCTCACCTCTTTACAATGATTATGTATAATATATATATATATATATATATATATATATATATATGTGTGTGTGTGTGTGTGTGTGTGTGTGTGTATATGTATATGTATATGTATATGTATGTATATTTCTATTTATGTATTTTATAATCATTTGAATTCTTCCTATAAAAAAGGAGCGTATCGGAAATTTTAACATGAATCTTCCACTAATACTATATGTGTTGGTATGTATGTATTTAATAACTTGGGTGTTCTTTATAATTATCCTGGGACAGTTTCTCTTAGCAACAACATCATACCGCAATGGGAAGTAATAAACTAATGATATTTTTGAGACCTCAAGTATAATGTCTTCTATAGAAATGCGACATAATGGACATTTTCCGTCACATCTTGGGGTATTATGCGCTTCACTGCCTCCTCTGTTCATTACGTATTTCTTAGCTATTAATAGTTCCTCGATTGCCAGCTACACTCTTCGAAATATGCTGCAGTGTGACGATCACGAATCCAAGGGAGACTACATTTCGTGTTCATATCATCATCCTTGAATTTCTGAGAAACATACTATTTATAACCATTTTTGTGGTATGCAGAATATTTCTGTTGCAGGTCTTTGTTGGATTTCGGGCACTCGTGGGAAATCATTAAGAAGCGAATATCCCAAATGTTAGTATCGGCCATGGAACTGCAAATACGTTCTATGTTTTTGCCCTATACTTAGAGGAAAGCCCTTATTGCTAATTTAAAAAAAAATCTGTTGTAATATTATTTGTTCACGTTATCTTTGTTAATGACATATTTGTATGGTATCTTTACATCACTACGTAGGTAACTGTAAACTTGCTTATGCATAAATGCAAAGATTTTTCAATTTGGGAGACAGTATTTTCCGTGTTCAACTGTCTGATATGAAACCTTTTCACCAAATTACATACCTGTTTCAACAGGAAATGTTATTAAATATTCAGAAATATTCCCAACATTCGTGAGAATGTCCTCAACCTAAATCCGAGCACAAACTAAGCTTTGATTGCGGAGACAATTGTCTACAATCTAGTCTTCAACATGAAAGCACTAGCTTTTTACAAAAGAAGTAACAATGGATTAACGCCAGCATATATATATATATATATATATATATATATATATATAGAAGCACACGCAATTTCTCTTCGTAATATTTTTTCCCCATAAATTTATAACATTAGAGATGTACATACATGTCTACATGTGAATGTATACATGAACGTATATTCTAGTTTCATTTATTAAAAACGTCTCACCAGTAGAGAAAGAGTGCTTTCATGGCCTTTCATTGGGTCTTTGGTAACATTGCACACACACACACACACACACACAGAAACACACACAGACACACACACACATACACACACACACACACACATACACACATACACACACACACACACACACACACACACACACAACACACATATATATACAAAATACAAAGGGTGCTGAAAAGTTAGTGTCGTGAAAGGCCTGGCTGAAGGCCCAACCTTCCGAGTTCTTTTACAAGGCTTAGAAAAACTCAAGGAACGGTACAATAAGTGAACCTGAGAGGGGAATATGTTGAATAAAATTATAATTAACTGATCCTCCTGTATTTTCTTTTATCCAAACTTTCAGCATCTTCTCGTACGAGGTGCATTTTCAAAAACAAATTCTCCTGTATTTTTCCCTGCATGTGAATACACCTCTTCTTTCCATATATGTGTGTGTTTGTGTGCGTGTGTGAGGAGAGAGAGAGGGGGGAGACAGACAGACAAACAGGCAAGCAAACAAGCAAACAGACAGACAAACAAACAAGCAGGCAGACAGACAGACAGACAGACACATAGATAGTTTCATGTGCATCTTTTGATTTTTTTCATGAGTCATATCACCTTTTTCTCTTATCACAGCACAAAAACATGCTTATATACGAAGGAAAATATCTGTACAACACCAGATCATGTACAAAACATAACAAGGCAAAAACTGAATCCTAAATGACTTTCTTTCCTTAGAAATAGTTCAAGGCCTAACAAGTATTACTTTTCAACAAAATTCAAGTGAGCGCTGCAATGAATTATTTCCTCCACATCTGAGATGGTTCTCTGCTGCACAAACGGACATTTTGATACATCTCACAAGCAGGCCACTCAGTGATTAGCATAGAGCCACTTATCATTACACTCCAACTTCGGGTCCACAGACGTGTTGTTGCCTACTCTTCCCTTCTTTTTTAGTTCGTCTACTCAGAGGTAGTCACTCGGCTCTCCACCACTCTTCTTCTTGGCACTCGTATTTGTATCTGTGTCCCCTGTTGCGCATTTATCAATATCTCCCATCATGTCTTTACAGAACGCTAGTTCTCTGGATTTCCATGCCCGTCAATGAATTTTTCTGAAGCTTTAAATTTGTAATTGCTTAAGAACATCCATCCCCACTCACATCGAGAAAGTCTTGAGCGCAGGCTTTTCCTTCATACCAAATAATAAAACTGTCCCTCGTCCCTAAAGTCAATGTATTAATTACAAGCTTGCTCTGCCTAACTGAAATAATAATGTAATTTCTTGATGCAGTGCTTCGAAATACTGAATAAAAGACAAGAATGAATATCGAAATATAAACATATAAGACAAGCTTCTTTTAAAGTACTTTATTTTGGTATCTAGCAGTTACAAGAATTACATTAGTAACAATTAGAGCAATAATCCTCAGAAATTAATCTCAGCGATTCTGACTTCAACTACTATGATGTAAACATATATTACCACTAACAGGATGTAAACGGCAAGAACAGTGACAATAAGCAGATATGTTAAGCAATGCATCTATACAATGATTGCAGTGATGAAGCATCGTGGGAAGAGAAAATATTTTTAGACTTGCTAAATATAGTCTAAGACATACAGAGAAAGCTTACTATCTACAAAAAAAACTTCAAAACCACTATCACCACTATCCCACATCTCAGCACTCAAACAACACCTTAATGTTGCTTATAAATTGTTGTTGCTGTTGCCACTCCGTCGCTTACGACGTCGAGGGTTCCAGTTGATCCGATCAACGGAACAGCCTGCTCGTGAAATTAGCGTGCAAGTGGCTGAGCACTCCACAGACACGTGTACCCTTAACGTAGTTCTCGGGGATATTCAGCGTGACACAGAGTGACAAGGCTGACCCTTTGAATTACAGGCACAACAGAAACAGGAAGTAAGAGTGGGAGAAAGTTGCGGTGAAAGAGTACAGCAGGGTTCGCCACCATCCCCTGCCGGAGCCTCATGGAGCTTTAGGTGTTTTCGCTCAATAAACACTCACAACGCTCGGTCTGGGAATCGAAACCGCGATCCTATGACCACGAGTCCGCTGCCCTAACCACTGGGCCATTGCGCCTCCACGCTTATAAATGATAGCTAGAAAAAAAGAAAGCCTTTGAACTAGCACAATAACAACCACCTCGATTTCCACATTCCTAGTAAAGCACAAGGCGTCAGCCCATCCATCAATGCACGAAATTAGAGATCCTATACGTAGAGAGTTAGATTGTTGAACAGATGCTCCCCACCACTTTCATCATCCTAACTGAGATCCACTTCAACAATTCCGACCAGGATACTGAGGTGAAGTTTACAAACTGCCCTATCATCAGTGTAGATCACGAAGATCAAAAAAATAAAATAATAAAGAAATAAATAAAAATAGAAGCCACTTTCTCAATTAGGATACAATTTCTAATGACACTTGTTATACTGCATCTGTAGACAATAATGTTAAGGACCAAACCATGATTGGACTCTCCAGGCCACCTTAAATGCTTCTGTAGCGGTTCCAGAAAGTGCGCTAACAAAACCAAGTCTTTCATCCAAAAATGCACATCAAAAATCATATAAATGAATAGCGATTCCAAATTTCTTTATATACTTTGGCTCACAAAAACCCTGAAATCATGTTATCATATTTCAACCCCATTAGAGACTCTATTCAGTTTCAAAGGTGATTTATCGTGTCACAATTCGTAATTGATGCAACAAAGTACCCCAAAAGTATTTGAACCTAAAGTTCAGTAACTACTCCAGTACTATCCTCATCTCAATTGAAAAAAAGCTTTTCATTCAGACAAGAATATAGTACACTGTAACCTTAGTTACCAGCGTTCCAGCTTTAGGTCAAACGTATTCAACCAAATGCACATATTTGTCAACATAAATCTGCACAAAACATTGGCTAATTCTTGTCGACTATTGATCAACATACGTTTCTTTAGATATCAAAGCAACTTGGCAGATGTTTGAGGATATAATTACGAATACACGCTCAGCACTCTAATGTAACTCACGAACCAAGAGGTAAATAGGGTACAGAGGGGAATATAAATGTTCATTAGAGATACTAAATTTAAAACATTATTCAACCAAAATACTTCCAATAAAACCCAGAATCGACTGCAATAATAATGCTCGAAACAAAAACGAACTTCAGCTTCAGGTTTTATTTTCAAGGCGCTGGGAGGCCCATAAAGATCAGAATAAAGAATATCAGAATTTCTTAATAAGATAATCATATATGCCAAGAATGATACCATTGGTTGTGTTAGAGAAAAATATATCCTGCTCTGGAGAGAAGTATCCAGAAAGACCGAAGAATCAGGACGTACGAGGGGTACCCAAAAGTAATCGGAAACGTTTCTTATAGTACAGGTTTCCACCGCCAGAAGCCACTTGATGCGACCCTCAGGCATCACTCTGCCGACCGTTGTCGTCGTCTGAAGTCGTACTGCCATGTGATGCATCTTTGTTTTGCAGTGTTTCTCCCCTGTTCGTCGATTTTTGCGATGGCAGAAACGAAGGAACAGCGTGCTTGCGTGAAATTCTGTTTTCTGCCGAGGAAAACGGCGGTCAAAACAGTTGTCATGCTTCAAACAGCTTACAAGGACGCTGGCATGAGCAAAACACTAGTTTATGAGTGGTTTTCACGCTTTAGGAATGGTCACTTGTTGCTTGAAGACCAACCCCGTTCAGGACGAACATCGACCTCTTGAACGAATAAAAACATCAGGAAAATTCATGAAGTGATCTTGGATGACTGTCACCGAACAATTGACGAACTTGATATGTCTGTTGTGTCCTGCCTACAAATTTTGAGCGAGTAATTGCAAATGAAAAGAGTTGCAGCAAAATTTGTGCCTTGCTTGCTTACGGAAGATCAAAAGTAGTCACGACTAAATGCGTGTTGTGAAAGAACAGTTTGAAATTGATCAGGATCTTCTTTCGAAGGTCATCACTGGTGACGAAAGCTTGGCTACGAAATTTTCAGATGTATAAGAGGCGAAGAAAAAAAAAAGGACAGAGGCATTAAAAGGCATCACTTCGCAAGTGTTCCAGCACTGCTTCGGACAGTGGAAAACGCGCCCAGTCCGACGCATCGCTACGAATGGAAAATGCTTTGTAGGCGATAAAAGTGTAAACAGGTAAAACTAGGTGAATAAAATGATATTGCAAAATTCCGGTTTCTTATGGGTACCCCTCGTATAATGCTTGCTGATAATGCTGTTAGTAAGTTTTTTTTTAATGTACCAGTAACTGACGTTATTGATGTATTTTTAAAAAATTGTAAACGCATCTGTAGCTTGGTAAAGAACATAATTACATTTCACTTTGAAATAAAGGTTCCTAGTTAGAGCCCTGTCGGGAACTATATGTGCACATTGTGGAACAATACATCTGGTAGCGATGGAATATCGAAACGTAATGTAAATACAAGTATCGTGGAGTAAGAGGATACTTTATAACCCAGCGATTATTGATGCTCTACAAGGTGTAGGTAATGCCAACAATGGAGTATTGCTCTTATATTCGGGACAATATTGTTGCTATTGCACATACAGTCATCCAGAAAAGTGTCATCAAACTGAATTGGGTAAAGTTACTCACAACCTCTGGCCCATGAGTGCACTGTCCACTCTATCCTGCCATTTCTATCGTTATTACAATGGTCTCTGTTACTCGGTACTGGCTGGGCTCACACCACTTCCAGTGAATCATTCTCGTTCTATATGCCTCTTCTATTATCAACCTAGTTGTATACAACACTCCAAGCCTTGCATGAATCGCTACATCCAGTCCTTCCTTCCCAGAACACTAGATCATTAAAATTCCTTCTGTGCTCATATCATTCCCGCAAGCATTGACTTACATAGGTTCAAGGAAAAACAATAAATAACATCACTCACTCAGGTCTTGGAGGGTCTGGAAAAGAAATAGACACGTGCCCTACCTCAGTTTCAACAAGTGGAAAAAAAAACTTTATACATATATTTGCGTGCGTATGTGTGCAAAGAGAATGAAAGAGAGAGAGATACAAAGATAGAGAAATTGATTAAGCAGCTGACAATTTCACTCCCTTAGCAAAGTCAATTTAAACTGTCTACTTAAGATTTATTGTTACTTGATCAGAAAAGCCAAAGAACTCATAATAATATCATCCCTGGAAATGACCGCAAACAAAATTAGGTAGTTGCTGAGAAATGAGGTAATATTTTAGGGAGATAATTTCCAACAGATACTTAAGGTTAAATAATGAAATATATTGCAAAAAATGCTCTTGAAGCAGTAACAGCATCAAAAGTTCCGAGAGTCTTTGAACTGCTTAGTATCGAATAAAATTTCTGCAGATCAAAGGGAACATTGCTTCTAAACTTATGTGTATTGCCATAAAAGCTAGTCATATTATTTGAAGCACACTTACTTGTTAAAGTATCCCACCAATTATGATGACAATATCATGGAAATATATCACAACCGATACAAGATAACGAAGAACTGAAGTGATTATCTAACGTCCAGACTCAAGACAAGTAGATGACCAAACTCTATGAAGTTGGAGAAAATGTAGATAAAACAGCCTTCCGACTAATGAGGCAAACTGTAGTTAATGCTTTCATAATGATTTACGACATAAAAGAAAACCTCCCACAAATATATGTGATGAGTTACAGATATTTTTACTTTTCTTTATATAAGCTATATTTTAAATATATTTATAATCTTTTTATCCCCATATGAGAGATATGAAAAGCATATATTATAAAACAATAAAACGAAACTTGAACTCGGGTCTTCTTTTACCAATAAAAAAAAATTCACTTTTAGATTAGAAACAAGTGATATTTTTCGAAACATTTAATTAAAATAATTATAAATATTTAAATTTGGTTACATTTCTGTTATTTTACTAAGGTATGAAATCATTGCCAATAAGCAGGCATGTCAATAGTAGTAAAGCTGCAAAAAAAAAAAAGAAACAAAAAAGATGTAAGTTTGTTTACATTTAATTTATATGGTAGCTGAGAATCAAAAATAGAATAGTAAAGGGAGAAATAAATCAACTTTCATATAAAAATTAATCAATAATTCGTCTATCAAATTTGTTTTATAAATCTAGTAAGACATTCAAATTACAGTCAAATAGACTACTAATTATATCATTAATACATTTGCAGAACTGTAGATTCTAATTCTTAATAATATGAGAACAAAAGGATGGCAGATTGGAAAACAGAGCGGAGCCTCACACAAAATACTTTACGGTATTTAGTTACATCCTTTTACTTTCTTAGTTCAAATTCCACTAATGTGGGATTTGTCTTTCATCCTAGCATCAGTCAGAACTGGTGGTTGATTTACTCGATAATAATTTTCATCCCAAATGTGAGGCCTTGTTCTTATGCTATGAATAAATAGTAGAACAACATGCATATTTAAATATATTAGTCACTCATTGCCAAACAGCTTACTGAATAAATTTGAAGCAAACGTTTACTTGGCTAGTAAGGACCTAACCTACCGAATTTAAGCTTTCTAGATGGATTTCATATATCACAATGTAATTTTATCTAAATGATTTTCAAATATCAAAAATCGTTTTATAGCAAATCCTTACCTATGGTATAGAGAAGTTGAAAAATGAATAAGTCTCATTTGTATCACTCCCAGATTATCTTGTATGTTTTCAACAGGTATGATGTTATATAGAAATAATTGTGCTTTTCTAAAAACATGATAACTTGCAATCAGGATAGCTGAACTTCATTGCTTATAGGTTTTCTGCCAACATCTTATCCATTGGGATATTTGATGCATGCAATATAACTGTCTCACAATCTTAGAAGGCTCCGAGAATGCCAATCTTGAACGTCGCTTTAAGGCTATGGAGCGCAATAGAGATACGGAGAACATTTTGTTTTATATAGCATTCCAAGATGACCTATTAATTATTATCAATTGCTGATTGAACTAAAGCTTTGTACAATAAAGTGTTATAATCATAAACATAAGGAAATGTCAGCAGTGGTTTTGAACTCATCTCTGTTGAGCAGGTAAAAATTGAAACCATGCCAAATCAGATATCTAACTCCTTTCTAACCATGGAAATAGCGTGGGTAGATGTATGTTAAATCATTTTAATTTTATTAAAAATTTTAATTCTTTGCAATACTAATGCTGATAATCTTACATTATACAATGCGACATTAAATAACATTCTGAAATATATGTCACTTACATTCATACTGAATATTAAGTTGCTTCTTGCAATACGTTTATTTAAAACTATTAAACATTAGTTATCTATAAGTTATCTATAAAGAGTACTTACAATAAACGTTTTTGAACATTAAAAAAAAAACTTGGTTGTAAAAATCTCTAAAATTAGAAATATAAGTCACTAATTATTTTTTTAATGATTTTACTGTTTATTTATAGCCTTCTTACACGCGCGTGTAATATATATATATATATATATATATATATATATATATATATATATATATATATATATATATATATATATATATATATATATATACTAGTATTATAACCCGATTTCCTTCGGGTCTACTCGAGCCACGTTTTAAAGACGAGGAATTTTGCCCTAGAGGCCACGCCTTTCAATTGAGAAAACTCAAAGTTGCCATGCAAACTGCCCAGTACTTTTAACATAGGTGTGCAAATTTTCAGGTCAATCCAACCACATTTACTAACACTTTTTCCTGCACAACTGCTTATGAGACAACGTCCGTCCATTTCACAAATATATAGTATATATATATATATATATATATATATATATATATATATGTGTGTGTGTGTGTGTGTGTGTGTGTGTGTGTGTGTGTGTGTGTGTGTGTGTGTGTGTGTGTGTGTGTGTGTGTGTGTGTGTGTGTGTGTAAACACAAAAAACGAAGAAAAACACAAAAAAACAACAACGCGAGGACATGGTGCATGTGAAGTAATAGCAGACGCCCAGGGAAGGAAAGAAAAATAGTTTAACGTTTGGAGTAAAGCTCTTCTTCAGAAACGTAGGAAAGTCCAATAAAAAAGGAAGACGGAGGGAAAAAAATAGCCAACGATTCACATGTGTGTATACACAGACAGACAGACAGACAGACAGACAGACAGACAGACAGTCAGACACACAGGCAGGCAGACAGACAGACAGACAGACAGACAGATAGATAGATAGATAGATAGATAGATAGATAGATAGATAGATAGATAGATAAAACATTTCTTTGGTACACTAACGAAAGTTGAGCAGTAAATATGATACCATTTTTAAACAGAGTGTTTGTATTGATATATAAAGAAAATGTGAACGTGAATAAGTGAATAAATTCCCAATTTCCTCAGCAATCCATTGATGTAACATAACAACTAAAAGAAATATAAATTCTCAATGTGTATATAATGACATGTACGGTAAAACAATATCTGAGGCTTTACAATCTAAAGTGCTGAAACAGTTCTCGAAATATTTCACTATGCTAAGAGCAAAAGTACTTTTGGGGTTTATTAGTAGAATATTTTAAAAGAATATAACCATATCTCCATTCACATATTTTTGTTTGCCACTGTTTCTGCCTTGATTTAAAATCTACCGTTTTCAGTATAAAGATCGGTATTCTCTTCCTTAAAAAAAAACGTGTTCAAATTTTATAACACCTCATTACGTCATACTAGCAATTACTTATATGTTGATTGATTCAATTATTTAACCTATAAATATCATGAAATGAAAGTTTGGAAAATTAATTTACACATAGAAAAATGGGCTTGAAATACATGATAGTTGAATAAGACAGTGACAATAAACGAAACAACCACTAAGAAAAGAAAAGAAAAACAAGAAATCTTTTATTGAGAAAGTTAATGTGTATCAGTTCCAATAATTAGTTCTCTAGAAACAATGAAAAATAAATACTGACTTAAGATTTTATTTTATATATGTCGTATGAACCATAAACATTTTTCTAACAGTTTCAAACCAAAAACTAATTAGTTCCTAGATTAATTTTGGCGATAGATACTTTGTAAATGTTGATATTAAAGCCATAAAAGTGAATGGACAATTGAAAACCTTTGTGTGGGATAATACTTGAAGCCTTACGACAATAATATTTCTGATGTACAGTTATGTTGAAATGCTAAAACAAATTTAATAGTCTTAGTTGAACACAAGGGAAATTTTCCTAATTATGAGATAGAAGAATTAATGACTTGTATTTAAGAGGCTCTCTATATTTGGTTTTCTCTCACATTTTTATCTTATTTTATTCTTCATTTAGCATATAATCCATTTTGGTATAATGTCAAAATGTGTAACGTTTGTGTAGCGTGATACCAAAATGAAACAAATAAATAAATAAAGACACAGCTTAATGTAAAATCATTTTATCATGATCATGTGATTAAATGACCGACTGATTAACAGTTTTTTTGTTTTTTTTTCAATTGAAGTAGTTTGTAACCTAATGTAACATATTTCTACTTGGAGAAATATTTGTTAATATTTTACTGAAACTCAGAAAACTGTTATATTATTATCACACCGACAGAATCCTACTGAAGTATAAAACAGATGAGTATTAAAAGACATTTAAAATTGGTTTAAATATGCATGATAAATAATATGACTACAAATGTTTCAATGTCCTCTCATCAATAAACTATGGCAAATACTTAAACTAAGAACCTTTAAATATTTCATTCATTAGTAAATACCAATTAGTAATAATAAATACGCCCCCATCTAAGTCACTGTCCGACTTCAAACAATCACTTATAAAATGCAAATATTAAATGTAATTCACCGAAAAAGAAATTAATGGAACGCGTAGGAATTAGAAATGGTATTGGTCATTCAGAAAGTTATTAAAATCTTTATACAGTATGCTTTTTCTTTTCCTTTTTTTTTTTTCTTCATTGTTTAAGCCATCTAAATAAATGTATCCTAAACACTGAGTGGCTCCTCGGGCCCAGTCTTTCGCTACGGTTTCAAAGTATGAAAATATAAGAAATACATATTTTCACGGATAGCACACTTGTCTATCGTGGGTATATTCTAAGATAATATAAATCTCATATTTGACAGTGATGTGAACTAGATTAACGTATTTGGCCGAGAAATACGACACAAAATACTAAGAAAAATAATCTTAGTCTAATGCAATCCTCACTCAACAGAATCTATCCTACCTAAAGCATTTTCAATACAGTAAAGTTAACAGCAAAACAAACCACAGCACATACCCAAAGCCCACAGAGCAGCGCTCATTAGTGCAACGAAAGCTCCCGATAAAAATAAGACTCATGAATAATACTTTTTTCGCAAGGCACTGATCCCACTCTCAAACGAATTGGATAACACCAGATATGGGTACCAAATTTTTAATAAAATAAACCATCTTTTTCACATGGACGATATGAAGCTATTTGCAAGGAATTAGCAAGAACTAGAAGGGCTGTTAACGACTGTTAAAGAGGTTAGCAACGACATCGGGATGGACTTTGGTCTCGATGAGTGTGCTAAAGCAATTTTGTAAGAGGCAAACTCAGATAAACAGCTTCCATCAAATCAGATATCGACATTACCATCAAGGAACTTGACCTACAAGAAATTATAAATACCTGGGAATAAACGAAAGAAATGATATACATCATGCTATTATAAAAGAAAAAATAAGAAAGGAGTACTATAGACTTGTACATAAGACTGAACTCAACTCTAAAAATCGCACTGAAACTATTAACACACCCTGGCACTTCTAGTAGTCCAGTACAGTTTTAACATCATTAACTAGAATCCTACGGAACTCCAACGGCTGGACCGGAAGACAAGAAAATTATTGATATCCAAGAAGATGCATCACTCTAAGGCAAATGTAGACCGTCTGTACCTACCTAGAAGTAATGGGAGTAGACAAGAATGATGCAATTTGAACATATCGTCCGTGATCAAAAATGCACATATCATCCGTTGTCAGAGATGCACATATTGTTTGAATCGTTAGCACGCCGGGTAGTATGCTAAGCGGTATTTTGTCCGTTTTTACGTTCTGGGTTCAAATTCCACCGAGGTCGACCTTGCCTTTCATCCTTTCTACATCTATATTTTCCCCCAAACAAAATAAATGTATGATGTCTGGCGAGTAAATAATCATCATATAAATTTAACTATGGATCCAAACAGACAAGATAATTAAGAGTATACATTCTCAAGTCCAAAGTGATACCAAGCATAGAAATAGAACATTTAAAAGGAAAACATAACGAATTGAGAAACAGTGAACAAAAGCAAACGACAAAATTGCAAACACTATAATCTGTATATTAAGGGTATGGAATTTGAGAACGCAAATAACAAAGTTAGACGTAACATATGAAAAACACAAAAATAATAAATGTTAACATCAAAATAAAACTCAGCATTATCTACAGAGGACTAACCAAGAAAAGCAGAACTAGAACTATACAAAAGAAAATATATGTATAAAAGGCAATACAAAAAAGATTTAAGAAAAGAGCATTCTTCAGTTGGAACTTTTGAATATATCAGTAATCTCAAGGAAGAGATATCTGAAGAATATAAAAATCGATAGATCTCCTTATGGATCAGTGAAAACCCTTACTTAACAAAAAAAAAAAAAAGAAAAGAAATATGCACAACAAAAAATTACGCAAATCTGGCCATCGTAGACTGAGTGAAATATCAATATTATCAGGACAATGATGTAAGAGCCACATTAATCACAAAGAAAGTACTTCCTAAAACCTATTCATATAAGGACGCCACATATGAAGTAAACAACGTGAAAAGCAAACATACACAGAAAGAAGGTTAAAGAAAAAATCTCGCGATCCTTAATAATGAATAGAATAGAACGTAAGGCAAATACTACAGAAAGACGCAACAAAACAAAAAGGGCGCACCTGAAATAAAAATACTTCTAGGCCAAGAAATTCTCGCTGAATTGCAAAGAATATTTCAATATAAAGGCGACAACGATTCTTTGAACAAACCAAACAGTTGAACACTAATCACAATAGATTTTTACCTTAAAAAACTAGGTAAAACAAACTAGAAATCAGTTCAATGTCGATACGAAAAATGGGAAAAAGTGTAAGGAGTGATAATGTTCAAATTTCCACTTAAATATCAAATGCACTAAGTGCTTGCAAACACATTTGAGGATTTGTTGAATGTGTCAAATACCATATAAGAAGGGAGTTACGGAGAAGAAAACTATCTTAAACCTCTAGAGTAAAGAACCAACAAACCTCTAAATCTACAGACCTGTTCTGAAAATAATCCCATTTAGCCTCTTTGATTTTTCGATATAACTTGGCTCAGTCCCACATATATTGTAACTTTCATATTTTTGTAACATTTTATTGTATACTATTTGCGAGCCGTTTGCAACTAATGAGAATTACTATTGTTATTATTACTACTATTAAGGCAGAATTGTCACTGTGCAGGACAAAATGGGATCGAGCTAATCAACAGGTCCCCTCCCGCCAAATTTCAGGCCTTGTGCCCTATAGTAGAAAAGAATCGTTAACACGCCAGGCGAAGTGCCTAGCGATATTTTATCTGTCGTTACGTTCTGAGTTCAAATTCCGCCGAGGTCGACTTTGCCTTTCATCCTTTCGAGGTCGATAAATTAAGTACCAGTAAAACACTGGGGTCCATGTAATCGACTTATCCCCGTCCCCAAAAGGTTGCCCTTGTAGCAAAATTTGAAACCATTATTATTATTATTATTATTATTATTATTATTATTATTATTATTATTATTAGGGTGACGAATTGGCAAAACACTTAACGCGCCGGATAAAATGCTTAGTGACATTTTGTCCGTCCTGACGTTCCGAGTTCAAATACTACTGAGGTCGACATTGCATTTCATCCAATCGGGGTCGATAAATTAAGTACTAACTGAGTACTGTGGTCGATGTAATAGATTTACTCCCCCTTACCCGAAATTTCGGGCCTTGTGCCAAAATTTGAAATCATTTTTATTATTATCACTAATGTTAATACGCCAATTTGTTTTTTGTACGTACCTGACGCGTGTGTCACGCTTAAGAGAAAGAAATTGTTGAAAAAATTGTGTTGCTAAAATAAAAGTTTTTAACTAAATCTCTTGCAATTTCTGGAAGAGATTTGGAACTGCCACCTATTATGTGTTGTATTACTACTTCTCAACACCTATGCCTACTGGGTCACCGAAGCAGCAACGGTCTTAATGAGAAAATTAAGATATTTAAATTTGAGGCGTGTGTCCAATAAGGGAGAGAGGAAGTGAAAGAGAAAGTGAGAGAGAGAGTGAGAGAGAAAGAGAGAGAGAGTGAGAGAGAAAGAGAGAGAGAGAGATGACAGCTTGAAACTGAGTGGCTGATAGGTATTTGAATTCCTTTCTACAACTGAACTGAAATTGACACCTGGCTATTAAAGGTCCAACCACACAGACACATTTGTTTTAGGTCTTCTACCCATTTAATTCGGCCATACACCAGATAACCGAGTCAGTCTTATGTTCCGAAATTTAAATTTTGACTTTGTTTTAACTGTAAAATTACACTTCAGCTAAAAAACATATTTTGGCTTTCGAATACAACTTTTTCGTTCTCTTTCTATATTTTTTGTTAAGTTACAATTTCTCCGTTTTGGTCAGGATTTTTCCAATTTCTTTTTTCTTGTATCAAGTAATGGACAAAATTTTTTTTTTTAATTCATAGAGCCGAACAAAATCAAAAATATTAATTCTATTTTTTTCCCTTTTCTTAATAGTAACAATAGCATAGTATGAGAGATATTTGGCTATTATTTCTAGCAAATTGAACAACCACGCAGAGTTTTCAATTGGCTCATTTGTTGATGCGTATAAGTAAACAAAAACTAAAAGACACACACACACACAAATACACACACACACACACACACACACATGCACACACACACACATGCACACACACTCACATACACACGCAGAAATGTGATGCACCAAATGTACCTGTTTTTTGCTCCATCTTTAGTTTTGGAAACTAGGTACTTATTCTTATATTCTTTGTTCCGATAAATAGAGAAAATATAATTCCACACATCACATAAGGATTCCTTAAAAAAATTATTTTGTTTTGTTTTTGGCAATTGGTCACCCTTTTTCTGTCAAGTCACTTTTTCTCCTTTCTCAATCTTGAATAAATCTCTCAGGCAAGGAGGCACTTTCTTTAGTTACATATCACTAGATATACAATCGATTACATCAACCCCAATACTTAACTAGTACTGTATTTTATCGATCCCAAAAAGATGAAAGGCAAGGTTGACCACGGTGGGATTTGAACCCAGAACGTGAGGTAAAAGAAATACCTGTAGGTATTTTTCCGACAAATCAACACCAATAATAATAATAATAATAATAATAATAATAATAATAACTTGCTTTAGGCTAACAATCTTGAGAGGTGGGTTTAGTCGATTACATTGATCCCAGTACTTGACTGGTACTATATATTTATGGCCACGGAGAGATAACGGACCAAAAGAAGTGCCACGAAAAGATGGAACAGTGAAGCACATTACTTGAAATTCATACAGAAATTTCAGGTTGGTTGCCCAAAGCCAGAACAACATTGTCCTAGCAAGGAGCATCAGGGGGGAAAAACTGTTGACAGCTTCAGACCAATATCCTGTCTGACTGCTATGTGACCATGATACTGACGGATGATGCATACGTGTTCAGGGATCAGCGGAATATCTTAACAGAAGAGCAAAAAGGGTGCAAAAATAGGTGTAAAGTAACCAAATATCAACTATTGATAAATAAAACAGTACTGAAAGACTGCAAAAGAGCACAAAACCCAACTTAGAGATAGTGAAGACAGACTAGCAGAGAGCATACGATATGGTTCCTCGTTCGTGGATCATGTATTGCTTGAAAATATTTGGAATTGCACACAATCTCGTGAATCTATTCAGCCTAAGTACGAATGGATGGACCACTGGACTTACACTGGGGAGGCAAGGCTTGGGCTTTGTCAACAACAAGCGTAGGATCTTCTGAGATAGCTTGTCACCATTGATTTTTGTTTTATGTATGATTACTGTTGACACTAAAGCTGGGTGTGAGTCCAAGGAAAGAAACGGTAAAAATCCATCATCTTTTTTATGGACGGCCTAAAATTATACGAGAAAGATGAAAAACTAGCTAAATTCATTGATACAAACAGAGCATTGCTTTAGTGCGGGCATTAGAATGAAATTTGGGCTGAACAAGTGTGGTTCTAAAAAGAGCTAAAGTCCAACAAGTGGATGTTATTAAATTGCTCATGGGAGAGGTAATGAAAAGATTAGACAAAGATATCTGGGCATGATGAAAGTAGAAAAATTGATCGAAAGTCAAATGAAGATATTCTATATTGGAGTATTACAGAAGTCAGAGAATGATTTTGAAGACTAAACTGCATAGGAAGACTACTCGTAAGCTCCAAGCAATGAATTCGTGGGCAATTACTCTCTTGAGATCTGGAGTAAGAGTGCTACGATGGCGAACAGAGGAACTACAATCCTTGGATAAGAAAAGGACACTACCGACAGTATACGGATGACACGTTCGCATCTCTCAAATTCTGCCGAGGTTGATTTCATCTTTCACAATGGTAATAATCTCTTCTTTATTCAACAGTTAAGGTTTCTGTAAATGATTGGAGACGGTACAAGACGGCACTGGGTTAACAGTTATTCAGGGAGTTTGGGAGTCGATTACATCGACCCCCAGCGTACAAGTGGCGCTTATTTCATCGGCCCTGAAAGGATAAAAAGCAAAGTCGGCCTCGGCGGAACATGAACTCAAGTGTGGTTGTGTAGTAAGAAACTTGCTTCCCAACCACATGGTTCCAGGTTCAGTCCCACTGCGTGGCACCTCGGACAAGTGTCTTCTACTATAGCCTCGGACCGACCAAAGTTTTGTAACTGAATTTGGTAGACGGAAACTGTAAGAAGCCCATCGTATATGTAT